>NW_028232098.1:0-220996 GCF_054491065.1 Syngnathus leptorhynchus | reverse complement strand
TACACGCGTTTTAAATTTTATTGCCGAAATCGCTTTTTCTCGCCGAGATAAGCACGTTTTCTGAAATGCCGCTCTCCCGTCACTCTGGTTAAAGTGTTATGAAAAAAAAGGCTGTTGGGGGCTAGGGAGTATCGAGTTGATCATTATACATGAAGAAATAACCAATTTCATCGTTTGGTTTATGTTTTACACGCGTTTTAAATTTTATTGCCGAAATCGCTTTTTCTCGCCGAGATAAGCACGTTTTCTGAAATGCCGCTCTCCCGTCACTCTGGTTAAAGTGTTATGAAAAAAAAGGCTGTTGGGGGCTAGGGAGTATCGAGTTGATCATTATACATGAAGAAATAACCAATTTCATCGTTTGGTTTATGTTTTACACGCGTTTTAAATTTTATTGCCGAAATCGCTTTTTCTCGCCGAGATAAGCACGTTTTCTGAAATGCCGCTCTCCCGTCACTCTGGTTAAAGTGTTATGAAAAAAAAGGCTGTTGGGGGCTAGGGAGTATCGAGTTGATCATTATACATGAAGAAATAACCAATTTCATCGTTTGGTTTATGTTTTACACGCGTTTTAAATTTTATTGCCGAAATCGCTTTTTCTCGCCGAGATAAGCACGTTTTCTGAAATGCCGCTCTCCCGTCACTCTGGTTAAAGTGTTATGAAAAAAAAGGCTGTTGGGGGCTAGGGAGTATCGAGTTGATCATTATACATGAAGAAATAACCAATTTCATCGTTTGGTTTATGTTTTACACGCGTTTTAAATTTTATTGCCGAAATCGCTTTTTCTCGCCGAGATAAGCACGTTTTCTGAAATGCCGCTCTCCCGTCACTCTGGTTAAAGTGTTATGAAAAAAAAGGCTGTTGGGGGCTAGGGAGTATCGAGTTGATCATTATACATGAAGAAATAACCAATTTCATCGTTTGGTTTATGTTTTACACGCGTTTTAAATTTTATTGCCGAAATCGCTTTTTCTCGCCGAGATAAGCACGTTTTCTGAAATGCCGCTCTCCCGTCACTCTGGTTAAAGTGTTATGAAAAAAAAGGCTGTTGGGGGCTAGGGAGTATCGAGTTGATCATTATACATGAAGAAATAACCAATTTCATCGTTTGGTTTATGTTTTACACGCGTTTTAAATTTTATTGCCGAAATCGCTTTTTCTCGCCGAGATAAGCACGTTTTCTGAAATGCCGCTCTCCCGTCACTCTGGTTAAAGTGTTATGAAAAAAAAGGCTGTTGGGGGCTAGGGAGTATCGAGTTGATCATTATACATGAAGAAATAAGCAATTTCATCGTTTGGTTTATGTTTTACACGCGTTTTAAATTTTATTGCCGAAATCGCTTTTTCTCGCCGAGATAAGCACGTTTTCTGAAATGCCGCTCTCCCGTCACTCTGGTTAAAGTGTTATGAAAAAAAAGGCTGTTGGGGGCTAGGGAGTATCGAGTTGATCATTATACATGAAGAAATAACCAATTTCATCGTTTGGTTTATGTTTTACACGCGTTTTAAATTTTATTGCCGAAATCGCTTTTTCTCGCCGAGATAAGCACGTTTTCTGAAATGCCGCTCTCCCGTCACTCTGGTTAAAGTGTTATGAAAAAAAAGGCTGTTGGGGGCTAGGGAGTATCGAGTTGATCATTATACATGAAGAAATAACCAATTTCATCGTTTGGTTTATGTTTTACACGCGTTTTAAATTTTATTGCCGAAATCGCTTTTTCTCGCCGAGATAAGCACGTTTTCTGAAATGCCGCTCTCCCGTCACTCTGGTTAAAGTGTTATGAAAAAAAAGGCTGTTGGGGGCTAGGGAGTATCGAGTTGATCATTATACATGAAGAAATAACCAATTTCATCGTTTGGTTTATGTTTTACACGCGTTTTAAATTTTATTGCCGAAATCGCTTTTTCTCGCCGAGATAAGCACGTTTTCTGAAATGCCGCTCTCCCGTCACTCTGGTTAAAGTGTTATGAAAAAAAAGGCTGTTGGGGGCTAGGGAGTATCGAGTTGATCATTATACATGAAGAAATAACCAATTTCATCGTTTGGTTTATGTTTTACACGCGTTTTAAATTTTATTGCCGAAATTGCTTTTTCTCGCCGAGATAAGCACGTTTTCTGAAATGCCGCTCTCCCGTCACTCTGGTTAAAGTGTTATGAAAAAAAAGGCTGTTGGGGGCTAGGGAGTATCGAGTTGATCATTATACATGAAGAAATAACCAATTTCCTCGTTTGGTTTATGTTTTACACGCGTTTTAAATTTTATTGCCGAAATCGCTTTTTCTCGCCGAGATAAGCACGTTTTCTGAAATGCCGCTCTCCCGTCACTCTGGTTAAAGTGTTATGAAAAAAAAGGCTGTTGGGGGCTAGGGAGTATCGAGTTGATCATTATACATGAAGAAATAACCAATTTCATCGTTTGGTTTATGTTTTACACGCGTTTTAAATTTTATTGCCGAAATCGCTTTTTCTCGCCGAGATAAGCACGTTTTCTGAAATGCCGCTCTCCCGTCACTCTGGTTAAAGTGTTATGAAAAAAAAGTCTGTTGGGGGCTAGGGAGTATCGAGTTGATCATTATACATGAAGAAATAACCAATTTCATCGTTTGGTTTATGTTTTACACGATGCTGAGCTCCAGCTGGAAGTGTAAAAAGAACCGGGCTGGTTAAAAAAAGAACCGGGCGACCCGGTAAAATTGCTTAGCCGGGGCTCTGGAAGCCTAACACGGCGTGATCTTGTCCAAAAAGCCGCTGCTGAGCTCCAGCTGGAAGTGTAAAAAGAACCGGGCTGGTTAAAAAAAAGAACCGGGCGACCCGGTAAAATTGCTTAGCCGGGGCTCTGGAAGCCTAACACGGCGTGATCTTGTCCAAAAAGCCGCTGCTGAGCTCCAGCTGGAAGTGTAAAAAGAACCGGGCTGGTTAAAAAAAAGAACCGGGCGGCCCGGTAAAATTGCTTAGCCGGGGCTCTGGAAGCCTAACCCGGCGTGATACTGTGCAAAAAGCCGCTGCTGAGCTCCAGCTGGAAGTGTAAAAAAAACCGGGCTGGTTAAAAAAAAGAACCGGGCGACCCTGTAAAATTGCTTAGCCGGGGCTCTGGAAGCCTAACACGGCGTGATCTTGTCCAAAAACCCGCTGCTGAGCTCCAGCTGGAAGTGTAAAAAGAACCGGGCTGGTTAAAAAAAAGAACCGGGCGGGCCGGTAAAATTGCTTAGCCGGGGCTCTGGAAGCCTAACACGGCGTGATCTTGTCCAAAAAGCCGCTCTTGAGCTCCAGCTGGAAGTGTAAAAAGAACCGGGCTGGTTCAAAAAAAGAACCGGGCGGCCCGGTAGAATTTCTTAGCCGAGGTCCTGGAAGCCTAACCCGGCGTGATCTTGCGCAAAAAGCCGCTGCTGAGCTCCAGCTGGAAGTGTAAAAAGAACCGGGCTGGTTCAAAAAAAGAACCGGGCGGCCCGGTAAAATTGCTTAGCCGGGGTCCTGGAAGCCTAACGCGGCGTGATCTTGCCCGAAAGTCGGCCTCTATACTTCCATATTAGGTACCAGGCGCTCAGAGCCAACTTGGCAAAAATTTTCTAAGTGCCCACGGCTCTGCGGGGATTGTGCGTCCGACCCGCGCCGGTTCTCCAGCCGGCCTAAAATAACGCAAAACCAGCCTCTCCCCCTGGAGCTCACAGCCAAAGGCGAAACTTTTCTAAGTGCCTACGGCTCTGCGGGCTTTTGAGTCCGCCCCGCGCCGGTTCGTCGGTCGGCCTCAAAAAGCGAAAAATCAGCCTCTCTCCCTGGAGCTCGACTCGAGTTGATCATTATACATGAAGAAATAACCAATTTCATCGTTTGGTTTATGTTTTACACGCGTTTTAAATTTTATTGCCGAAATCGCTTTTTCTCGCCGAGATAAGCACGTTTTCTGAAATGCCGCTCTCCCGTCACTCTGGTTAAAGTGTTATGAAAAAAAAGGCTGTTGGGGGCTAGGGAGTATCGAGTTGATCATTATACATGAAGAAATAACCAATTTCATCGTTTGGTTTATGTTTTACACGCGTTTTAAATTTTATTGCCGAAATCGCTTTTTCTCGCCGAGATAAGCACGTTTTCTGAAATGCCGCTCTCCCGTCACTCTTGTTAAAGTGTTATGAAAAAAAAGGCTGTTGGGGGCTAGGGAGTATCGAGTTGATCATTATACATGAAGAAATAACCAATTTCATCGTTTGATTTATGTTTTACACGCGTTTTAAATTTTTTTGCCGAAATCGCTTTTTCTCGCCGAGATAAGCACGTTTTCTGAAATGCCGCTCTCCCGTCACTCTGGTTAAAGTGTTATGAAAAAAAAGTCTGTTGGGGGCTAGGGAGTATCGAGTTGATCATTATACATGAAGAAATAACCAATTTCATCGTTTGGTTTATGTTTTACACGATGCTGAGCTCCAGCTGGAAGTGTAAAAAGAACCGGGCTGGTTAAAAAAAGAACCGGGCGACCCGGTAAAATTGCTTAGCCGGGGCTCTGGAAGCCTAACACGGCGTGATCTTGTCCAAAAAGCCGCTGCTGAGCTCCAGCTGGAAGTGTAAAAAGAACCGGGCTGGTTAAAAAAAAGAACCGGGCGGCCCGGTAAAATTGCTTAGCCGGGGCTCTGGAAGCCTAACCCGGCGTGATACTGTGCAAAAAGCCGCTGCTGAGCTCCAGCTGGAAGTGTAAAAAAAACCGGGCTGGTTAAAAAAAAGAACCGGGCGACCCTGTAAAATTGCTTAGCCGGGGCTCTGGAAGCCTAACACGGCGTGATCTTGTCCAAAAACCCGCTGCTGAGCTCCAGCTGGAAGTGTAAAAAGAACCGGGCTGGTTAAAAAAAAGAACCGGGCGGGCCGGTAAAATTGCTTAGCCGGGGCTCTGGAAGCCTAACACGGCGTGATCTTGTCCAAAAAGCCGCTCTTGAGCTCCAGCTGGAAGTGTAAAAAGAACCGGGCTGGTTCAAAAAAAGAACCGGGCGGCCCGGTAGAATTTCTTAGCCGAGGTCCTGGAAGCCTAACCCGGCGTGATCTTGCGCAAAAAGCCGCTGCTGAGCTCCAGCTGGAAGTGTAAAAAGAACCGGGCTGGTTCAAAAAAAGAACCGGGCGGCCCGGTAAAATTGCTTAGCCGGGGTCCTGGAAGCCTAACGCGGCGTGATCTTGCCCGAAAGTCGGCCTCTATACTTCCATATTAGGTACCAGGCGCTCAGAGCCAACTTGGCAAAAATTTTCTAAGTGCCCACGGCTCTGCGGGGATTGTGCGTCCGACCCGCGCCGGTTCTCCAGCCGGCCTAAAATAACGCAAAACCAGCCTCTCCCCCTGGAGCTCACAGCCAAAGGCGAAACTTTTCTAAGTGCCTACGGCTCTGCGGGCTTTTGAGTCCGCCCCGCGCCGGTTCGTCGGTCGGCCTCAAAAAGCGAAAAATCAGCCTCTCTCCCTGGAGCTCGACTCGAGTTGATCATTATACATGAAGAAATAACCAATTTCATCGTTTGGTTTATGTTTTACACGCGTTTTAAATTTTATTGCCGAAATCGCTTTTTCTCGCCGAGATAAGCACGTTTTCTGAAATGCCGCTCTCCCGTCACTCTGGTTAAAGTGTTATGAAAAAAAAGGCTGTTGGGGGCTAGGGAGTATCGAGTTGATCATTATACATGAAGAAATAACCAATTTCATCGTTTGGTTTATGTTTTACACGCGTTTTAAATTTTATTGCCGAAATCTCTTTTTCTCGCCGAGATAAGCACGTTTTCTGAAATGCCGCTCTCCCGTCACTCTGGTTAAAGTGTTATGAAAAAAAAGGCTGTTGGGGGCTAGGGAGTATCGAGTTGATCATTATACATGAAGAAATAACCAATTTCATCGTTTGGTTTATGTTTTACACGATGCTGAGCTCCAGCTGGAAGTGTAAAAAGAACCGGGCTGGTTAAAAAAAGAACCGGGCGACCCGGTAAAATTGCTTAGCCGGGGCTCTGGAAGCCTAACACGGCGTGATCTTGTCCAAAAAGCCGCTGCTGAGCTCCAGCTGGAAGTGTAAAAAGAACCGGGCTGGTTAAAAAAAAGAACCGGGCGGCCCGGTAAAATTGCTTAGCCGGGGCTCTGGAAGCCTAACCCGGCGTGATACTGTGCAAAAAGCCGCTGCTGAGCTCCAGCTGGAAGTGTAAAAAAAACCGGGCTGGTTAAAAAAAAGAACCGGGCGACCCTGTAAAATTGCTTAGCCGGGGCTCTGGAAGCCTAACACGGCGTGATCTTGTCCAAAAACCCGCTGCTGAGCTCCAGCTGGAAGTGTAAAAAGAACCGGGCTGGTTAAAAAAAAGAACCGGGCGGGCCGGTAAAATTGCTTAGCCGGGGCTCTGGAAGCCTAACACGGCGTGATCTTGTCCAAAAAGCCGCTCTTGAGCTCCAGCTGGAAGTGTAAAAAGAACCGGGCTGGTTCAAAAAAAGAACCGGGCGGCCCGGTAGAATTTCTTAGCCGAGGTCCTGGAAGCCTAACCCGGCGTGATCTTGCGCAAAAAGCCGCTGCTGAGCTCCAGCTGGAAGTGTAAAAAGAACCGGGCTGGTTCAAAAAAAGAACCGGGCGGCCCGGTAAAATTGCTTAGCCGGGGTCCTGGAAGCCTAACGCGGCGTGATCTTGCCCGAAAGTCGGCCTCTATACTTCCATATTAGGTACCAGGCGCTCAGAGCCAACTTGGCAAAAATTTTCTAAGTGCCCACGGCTCTGCGGGGATTGTGCGTCCGACCCGCGCCGGTTCTCCAGCCGGCCTAAAATAACGCAAAACCAGCCTCTCCCCCTGGAGCTCACAGCCAAAGGCGAAACTTTTCTAAGTGCCTACGGCTCTGCGGGCTTTTGAGTCCGCCCCGCGCCGGTTCGTCGGTCGGCCTCAAAAAGCGAAAAATCAGCCTCTCTCCCTGGAGCTCGACTCGAGTTGATCATTATACATGAAGAAATAACCAATTTCATCGTTTGGTTTATGTTTTACACGCGTTTTAAATTTTATTGCCGAAATCGCTTTTTCTCGCCGAGATAAGCACGTTTTCTGAAATGCCGCTCTCCCGTCACTCTGGTTAAAGTGTTATGAAAAAAAAGGCTGTTGGGGGCTAGGGAGTATCGAGTTGATCATTATACATGAAGAAATAACCAATTTCATCGTTTGGTTTATGTTTTACACGCGTTTTAAATTTTATTGCCGAAATCGCTTTTTCTCGCCGAGATAAGCACGTTTTCTGAAATGCCGCTCTCCCGTCACTCTGGTTAAAGTGTTATGAAAAAAAAGGCTGTTGGGGGCTAGGGAGTATCGAGTTGATCATTATACATGAAGAAATAACCAATTTCATCGTTTGGTTTATGTTTTACACGATGCTGAGCTCCAGCTGGAAGTGTAAAAAGAACCGGGCTGGTTAAAAAAAGAACCGGGCGACCCGGTAAAATTGCTTAGCCGGGGCTCTGGAAGCCTAACACGGCGTGATCTTGTCCAAAACGCCGCTGCTGAGCTCCAGCTGGAAGTGTAAAAAGAACCGGGCTGGTTAAAAAAAAGAACCGGGCGGCCCGGTAAAATTGCTTAGCCGGGGCTCTGGAAGCCTAACCCGGCGTGATACTGTGCAAAAAGCCGCTGCTGAGCTCCAGCTGGAAGTGTAAAAAAAACCGGGCTGGTTAAAAAAAAGAACCGGGCGACCCTGTAAAATTGCTTAGCCGGGGCTCTGGAAGCCTAACACGGCGTGATCTTGTCCAAAAACCCGCTGCTGAGCTCCAGCTGGAAGTGTAAAAAGAACCGGGCTGGTTAAAAAAAAGAACCGGGCGGGCCGGTAAAATTGCTTAGCCGGGGCTCTGGAAGCCTAACACGGCGTGATCTTGTCCAAAAAGCCGCTCTTGAGCTCCAGCTGGAAGTGTAAAAAGAACCGGGCTGGTTCAAAAAAAGAACCGGGCGGCCCGGTAGAATTTCTTAGCCGAGGTCCTGGAAGCCTAACCCGGCGTGATCTTGCGCAAAAAGCCGCTGCTGAGCTCCAGCTGGAAGTGTAAAAAGAACCGGGCTGGTTCAAAAAAAGAACCGGGCGGCCCGGTAAAATTGCTTAGCCGGGGTCCTGGAAGCCTAACGCGGCGTGATCTTGCCCGAAAGTCGGCCTCTATACTTCCATATTAGGTACCAGGCGCTCAGAGCCAACTTGGCAAAAATTTTCTAAGTGCCCACGGCTCTGCGGGGATTGTGCGTCCGACCCGCGCCGGTTCTCCAGCCGGCCTAAAATAACGCAAAACCAGCCTCTCCCCCTGGAGCTCACAGCCAAAGGCGAAACTTTTCTAAGTGCCTACGGCTCTGCGGGCTTTTGAGTCCGCCCCGCGCCGGTTCGTCGGTCGGCCTCAAAAAGCGAAAAATCAGCCTCTCTCCCTGGAGCTCGACTCGAGTTGATCATTATACATGAAGAAATAACCAATTTCATCGTTTGGTTTATGTTTTACACGCGTTTTAAATTTTATTGCCGAAATCGCTTTTTCTCGCCGAGATAAGCACGTTTTCTGAAATGCCGCTCTCCCGTCACTCTGGTTAAAGTGTTATGAAAAAAAAGGCTGTTGGGGGCTAGGGAGTATCGAGTTGATCATTATACATGAAGAAATAACCAATTTCATCGTTTGGTTTATGTTTTACACGCGTTTTAAATTTTATTGCCGAAATCGCTTTTTCTCGCCGAGATAAGCACGTTTTCTGAAATGCCGCTCTCCCGTCACTCTGGTTAAAGTGTTATGAAAAAAAAGGCTGTTGGGGGCTAGGGAGTATCGAGTTGATCATTATACATGAAGAAATAACCAATTTCATCGTTTGGTTTATGTTTTACACGCGTTTTAAATTTTATTGCCGAAATCGCTTTTTCTCGCCGAGATAAGCACGTTTTCTGAAATGCCGCTCTCCCGTCACTCTGGTTAAAGTGTTATGAAAAAAAAGGCTGTTGGGGGCTAGGGAGTATCGAGTTGATCATTATACATGAAGAAATAACCAATTTCATCGTTTGGTTTATGTTTTACACGCGTTTTAAATTTTATTGCCGAAATCGCTTTTTCTCGCCGAGATAAGCACGTTTTCTGAAATGCCGCTCTCCCGTCACTCTGGTTAAAGTGTTATGAAAAAAAAGGCTGTTGGGGGCTAGGGAGTATCGAGTTGATCATTATACATGAAGAAATAACCAATTTCATCGTTTGGTTTATGTTTTACACGCGTTTTAAATTTTATTGCCGAAATCGCTTTTTCTCGCCGAGATAAGCACGTTTTCTGAAATGCCGCTCTCCCGTCACTCTGGTTAAAGTGTTATGAAAAAAAAGGCTGTTGGGGGCTAGGGAGTATCGAGTTGATCATTATACATGAAGAAATAACCAATTTCATCGTTTGGTTTATGTTTTACACGCGTTTTAAATTTTATTGCCGAAATCGCTTTTTCTCGCCGAGATAAGCACGTTTTCTGAAATGCCGCTCTCCCGTCACTCTGGTTAAAGTGTTATGAAAAAAAGGCTGTTGGGGGCTAGGGAGTATCGAGTTGATCATTATACATGAAGAAATAACCAATTTCATCGTTTGGTTTATGTTTTACACGCGTTTTAAATTGTATTGCCGAAATCGCTTTTTCTCGCCGAGATAAGCACGTTTTCTGAAATGCCGCTCTCCCGTCACTCTGGTTAAAGTGTTATGAAAAAAAAGGCTGTTGGGGGCTAGGGAGTATCGAGTTGATCATTATACATGAAGAAATAACCAATTTCATCGTTTGGTTTATGTTTTACACGATGCTGAGCTCCAGCTGGAAGTGTAAAAAGAACCGGGCTGGTTAAAAAAAGAACCGGGCGACCCGGTAAAATTGCTTAGCCGGGGCTCTGGAAGCCTAACACGGCGTGATCTTGTCCAAAAAGCCGCTGCTGAGCTCCAGCTGGAAGTGTAAAAAGAACCGGGCTGGTTAAAAAAAAGAACCGGGCGACCCGGTAAAATTGCTTAGCCGGGGCTCTGGAAGCCTAACACGGCGTGATCTTGTCCAAAAAGCCGCTGCTGAGCTCCAGCTGGAAGTGTAAAAAGAACCGGGCTGGTTAAAAAAAAGAACCAGGCGGCCCGGTAAAATTGCTTAGCCGGGGCTCTGGAAGCCTAACCCGGCGTGATACTGTGCAAAAAGCCGCTGCTGAGCTCCAGCTGGAAGTGTAAAAAAAACCGGGCTGGTTAAAAAAAAGAACCGGGCGACCCTGTAAAATTGCTTAGCCGGGGCTCTGGAAGCCTAACACGGCGTGATCTTGTCCAAAAACCCGCTGCTGAGCTCCAGCTGGAAGTGTAAAAAGAACCGGGCTGGTTAAAAAAAAGAACCGGGCGGGCCGGTAAAATTGCTTAGCCGGGGCTCTGGAAGCCTAACACGGCGTGATCTTGTCCAAAAAGCCGCTCGTGAGCTCCAGCTGGAAGTGTAAAAAGAACCGGGCTGGTTCAAAAAAAGAACCGGGCGGCCCGGTAGAATTGCTTAGCCGAGGTCCTGGAAGCCTAACCCGGCGTGATCTTGCGCAAAAAGCCGCTGCTGAGCTCCAGCTGGAAGTGTAAAAAGAACCGGGCTGGTTCAAAAAAAGAACCGGGCGGCCCGGTAAAATTGCTTAGCCGGGGTCCTGGAAGCCTAACGCGGCGTGATCTTGCCCGAAAGTCGGCCTCTATACTTCCATATTAGGTACCAGGCGCTCAGAGCCAACTTGGCAAAAATGTTCTAAGTGCCCACGGCTCTGCGGGGATTGTGCGTCCGACCCGCGCCGGTTCTCCAGCCGGCCTAAAATAACGCAAAACCAGCCTCTCCCCCTGGAGCTCACAGCCAAAGGCGAAACTTTTCTAAGTGCCTACGGCTCTGCGGGCTTTTGAGTCCGCCCCGCGCCGGTTCGTCGGTCGGCCTCAAAAAGCGAAAAATCAGCCTCTCTCCCTGGAGCTCGACTCGAGTTGATCATTATACATGAAGAAATAACCAATTTCATCGTTTGGTTTATGTTTTACACGCGTTTTAAATTTTATTGCCGAAATCGCTTTTTCTCGCCGAGATAAGCACGTTTTCTGAAATGCCGCTCTCCCGTCACTCTGGTTAAAGTGTTATGAAAAAAAAGGCTGTTGGGGGCTAGGGAGTATCGAGTTGATCATTATACATGAAGAAATAACCAATTTCATCGTTTGGTTTATGTTTTACACGCGTTTTAAATTTTATTGCCGAAATCGCTTTTTCTCGCCGAGATAAGCACGTTTTCTGAAATGCCGCTCTCCCGTCACTCTGGTTAAAGTGTTATGAAAAAAAAGGCTGTTGGGGGCTAGGGAGTATCGAGTTGATCATTATACATGAAGAAATAACCAATTTCATCGTTTGGTTTATGTTTTACACGCGTTTTAAATTTTATTGCCGAAATCGCTTTTTCTCGCCGAGATAAGCACGTTTTCTGAAATGCCGCTCTCCCGTCACTCTGGTTAAAGTGTTATGAAAAAAAAGGCTGTTGGGGGCTAGGGAGTATCGAGTTGATCATTATACATGAAGAAATAACCAATTTCATCGTTTGGTTTATGTTTTACACGCGTTTTAAATTTTATTGCCGAAATCGCTTTTTCTCGCCGAGATAAGCACGTTTTCTGAAATGCCGCTCTCCCGTCACTCTGGTTAAAGTGTTATGAAAAAAAAGGCTGTTGGGGGCTAGGGAGTATCGAGTTGATCATTATACATGAAGAAATAACCAATTTCATCGTTTGGTTTATGTTTTACACGATGCTGAGCTCCAGCTGGAAGTGTAAAAAGAACCGGGCTGGTTAAAAAAAGAACCGGGCGACCCGGTAAAATTGCTTAGCCGGGGCTCTGGAAGCCTAACACGGCGTGATCTTGTCCAAAACGCCGCTGCTGAGCTCCAGCTGGAAGTGTAAAAAGAACCGGGCTGGTTAAAAAAAAGAACCGGGCGGCCCGGTAAAATTGCTTAGCCGGGGCTCTGGAAGCCTAACCCGGCGTGATACTGTGCAAAAAGCCGCTGCTGAGCTCCAGCTGGAAGTGTAAAAAAAACCGGGCTGGTTAAAAAAAAGAACCGGGCGACCCTGTAAAATTGCTTAGCCGGGGCTCTGGAAGCCTAACACGGCGTGATCTTGTCCAAAAACCCGCTGCTGAGCTCCAGCTGGAAGTGTAAAAAGAACCGGGCTGGTTAAAAAAAAGAACCGGGCGGGCCGGTAAAATTGCTTAGCCGGGGCTCTGGAAGCCTAACACGGCGTGATCTTGTCCAAAAAGCCGCTCTTGAGCTCCAGCTGGAAGTGTAAAAAGAACCGGGCTGGTTCAAAAAAAGAACCGGGCGGCCCGGTAGAATTTCTTAGCCGAGGTCCTGGAAGCCTAACCCGGCGTGATCTTGCGCAAAAAGCCGCTGCTGAGCTCCAGCTGGAAGTGTAAAAAGAACCGGGCTGGTTCAAAAAAAGAACCGGGCGGCCCGGTAAAATTGCTTAGCCGGGGTCCTGGAAGCCTAACGCGGCGTGATCTTGCCCGAAAGTCGGCCTCTATACTTCCATATTAGGTACCAGGCGCTCAGAGCCAACTTGGCAAAAATTTTCTAAGTGCCCACGGCTCTGCGGGGATTGTGCGTCCGACCCGCGCCGGTTCTCCAGCCGGCCTAAAATAACGCAAAACCAGCCTCTCCCCCTGGAGCTCACAGCCAAAGGCGAAACTTTTCTAAGTGCCTACGGCTCTGCGGGCTTTTGAGTCCGCCCCGCGCCGGTTCGTCGGTCGGCCTCAAAAAGCGAAAAATCAGCCTCTCTCCCTGGAGCTCGACTCGAGTTGATCATTATACATGAAGAAATAACCAATTTCATCGTTTGGTTTATGTTTTACACGCGTTTTAAATTTTATTGCCGAAATCGCTTTTTCTCGCCGAGATAAGCACGTTTTCTGAAATGCCGCTCTCCCGTCACTCTGGTTAAAGTGTTATGAAAAAAAAGGCTGTTGGGGGCTAGGGAGTATCGAGTTGATCATTATACATGAAGAAATAACCAATTTCATCGTTTGGTTTATGTTTTACACGCGTTTTAAATTTTATTGCCGAAATCGCTTTTTCTCGCCGAGATAAGCACGTTTTCTGAAATGCCGCTCTCCCGTCACTCTGGTTAAAGTGTTATGAAAAAAAAGGCTGTTGGGGGCTAGGGAGTATCGAGTTGATCATTATACATGAAGAAATAACCAATTTCATCGTTTGGTTTATGTTTTACACGCGTTTTAAATTTTATTGCCGAAATCGCTTTTTCTCGCCGAGATAAGCACGTTTTCTGAAATGCCGCTCTCCCGTCACTCTGGTTAAAGTGTTATGAAAAAAAAGGCTGTTGGGGGCTAGGGAGTATCGAGTTGATCATTATACATGAAGAAATAACCAATTTCATCGTTTGGTTTATGTTTTACACGCGTTTTAAATTTTATTGCCGAAATCGCTTTTTCTCGCCGAGATAAGCACGTTTTCTGAAATGCCGCTCTCCCGTCACTCTGGTTAAAGTGTTATGAAAAAAAAGGCTGTTGGGGGCTAGGGAGTATCGAGTTGATCATTATACATGAAGAAATAACCAATTTCATCGTTTGGTTTATGTTTTACACGCGTTTTAAATTTTATTGCCGAAATCGCTTTTTCTCGCCGAGATAAGCACGTTTTCTGAAATGCCGCTCTCCCGTCACTCTGGTTAAAGTGTTATGAAAAAAAAGGCTGTTGGGGGCTAGGGAGTATCGAGTTGATCATTATACATGAAGAAATAACCAATTTCATCGTTTGGTTTATGTTTTACACGCGTTTTAAATTTTATTGCCGAAATCGCTTTTTCTCGCCGAGATAAGCACGTTTTCTGAAATGCCGCTCTCCCGTCACTCTGGTTAAAGTGTTATGAAAAAAAGGCTGTTGGGGGCTAGGGAGTATCGAGTTGATCATTATACATGAAGAAATAACCAATTTCATCGTTTGGTTTATGTTTTACACGCGTTTTAAATTGTATTGCCGAAATCGCTTTTTCTCGCCGAGATAAGCACGTTTTCTGAAATGCCGCTCTCCCGTCACTCTGGTTAAAGTGTTATGAAAAAAAAGGCTGTTGGGGGCTAGGGAGTATCGAGTTGATCATTATACATGAAGAAATAACCAATTTCATCGTTTGGTTTATGTTTTACACGATGCTGAGCTCCAGCTGGAAGTGTAAAAAGAACCGGGCTGGTTAAAAAAAGAACCGGGCGACCCGGTAAAATTGCTTAGCCGGGGCTCTGGAAGCCTAACACGGCGTGATCTTGTCCAAAAAGCCGCTGCTGAGCTCCAGCTGGAAGTGTAAAAAGAACCGGGCTGGTTAAAAAAAAGAACCGGGCGACCCGGTAAAATTGCTTAGCCGGGGCTCTGGAAGCCTAACACGGCGTGATCTTGTCCAAAAAGCCGCTGCTGAGCTCCAGCTGGAAGTGTAAAAAGAACCGGGCTGGTTAAAAAAAAGAACCAGGCGGCCCGGTAAAATTGCTTAGCCGGGGCTCTGGAAGCCTAACCCGGCGTGATACTGTGCAAAAAGCCGCTGCTGAGCTCCAGCTGGAAGTGTAAAAAAAACCGGGCTGGTTAAAAAAAAGAACCGGGCGACCCTGTAAAATTGCTTAGCCGGGGCTCTGGAAGCCTAACACGGCGTGATCTTGTCCAAAAACCCGCTGCTGAGCTCCAGCTGGAAGTGTAAAAAGAACCGGGCTGGTTAAAAAAAAGAACCGGGCGGGCCGGTAAAATTGCTTAGCCGGGGCTCTGGAAGCCTAACACGGCGTGATCTTGTCCAAAAAGCCGCTCGTGAGCTCCAGCTGGAAGTGTAAAAAGAACCGGGCTGGTTCAAAAAAAGAACCGGGCGGCCCGGTAGAATTGCTTAGCCGAGGTCCTGGAAGCCTAACCCGGCGTGATCTTGCGCAAAAAGCCGCTGCTGAGCTCCAGCTGGAAGTGTAAAAAGAACCGGGCTGGTTCAAAAAAAGAACCGGGCGGCCCGGTAAAATTGCTTAGCCGGGGTCCTGGAAGCCTAACGCGGCGTGATCTTGCCCGAAAGTCGGCCTCTATACTTCCATATTAGGTACCAGGCGCTCAGAGCCAACTTGGCAAAAATGTTCTAAGTGCCCACGGCTCTGCGGGGATTGTGCGTCCGACCCGCGCCGGTTCTCCAGCCGGCCTAAAATAACGCAAAACCAGCCTCTCCCCCTGGAGCTCACAGCCAAAGGCGAAACTTTTCTAAGTGCCTACGGCTCTGCGGGCTTTTGAGTCCGCCCCGCGCCGGTTCGTCGGTCGGCCTCAAAAAGCGAAAAATCAGCCTCTCTCCCTGGAGCTCGACTCGAGTTGATCATTATACATGAAGAAATAACCAATTTCATCGTTTGGTTTATGTTTTACACGCGTTTTAAATTTTATTGCCGAAATCGCTTTTTCTCGCCGAGATAAGCACGTTTTCTGAAATGCCGCTCTCCCGTCACTCTGGTTAAAGTGTTATGAAAAAAAAGGCTGTTGGGGGCTAGGGAGTATCGAGTTGATCATTATACATGAAGAAATAACCAATTTCATCGTTTGGTTTATGTTTTACACGCGTTTTAAATTTTATTGCCGAAATCGCTTTTTCTCGCCGAGATAAGCACGTTTTCTGAAATGCCGCTCTCCCGTCACTCTGGTTAAAGTGTTATGAAAAAAAAGGCTGTTGGGGGCTAGGGAGTATCGAGTTGATCATTATACATGAAGAAATAACCAATTTCATCGTTTGGTTTATGTTTTACACGCGTTTTAAATTTTATTGCCGAAATCGCTTTTTCTCGCCGAGATAAGCACGTTTTCTGAAATGCCGCTCTCCCGTCACTCTGGTTAAAGTGTTATGAAAAAAAAGGCTGTTGGGGGCTAGGGAGTATCGAGTTGATCATTATACATGAAGAAATAACCAATTTCATCGTTTGGTTTATGTTTTACACGCGTTTTAAATTTTATTGCCGAAATCGCTTTTTCTCGCCGAGATAAGCACGTTTTCTGAAATGCCGCTCTCCCGTCACTCTGGTTAAAGTGTTATGAAAAAAAAGGCTGTTGGGGGCTAGGGAGTATCGAGTTGATCATTATACATGAAGAAATAACCAATTTCATCGTTTGGTTTATGTTTTACACGCATTTTAAATTTTATTGCCGAAATCGCTTTTTATTGCCGAGATAAGCACGTTTTCTGAAATGCCGCTCTCCCGTCACTCTGGTTAAAGTGTTATGAAAAAAAAGGCTGTTGGGGGCTAGGGAGTATCGAGTTGATCATTATACATGAAGAAATAACCAATTTCATCGTTTGGTTTATGTTTTACACGCGTTTTAAATTTTATTGCCGAAATCGCTTTTTCTCGCCGAGATAAGCACGTTTTCTGAAATGCCGCTCTCCCGTCACTCTGGTTAAAGTGTTATGAAAAAAAAGGCTGTTGGGGGCTAGGGAGTATCGAGTTGATCATTATACATGAAGAAATAACCAATTTCATCGTTTGGTTTATGTTTTACACGCGTTTTAAATTTTATTGCCGAAATCGCTTTTTCTCGCCGAGATAAGCACGTTTTCTGAAATGCCGCTCTCCCGTCACTCTGGTTAAAGTGTTATGAAAAAAAAGGCTGTTGGGGGCTAGGGAGTATTGAGTTGATCATTATACATGAAGAAATAACCAATTTCATCGTTTGGTTTATGTTTTACACGCGTTTTAAATTTTATTGCCGAAATCGCTTTTTCTCGCCGAGATAAGCACGTTTTCTGAAATGCCGCTCTCCCGTCACTCTGGTTAAAGTGTTATGAAAAAAAAGGCTGTTGGGGTCTAGGGAGTATCGAGTTGATCATTATACATGAAGAAATAACCAATTTCATCGTTTGGTTTATGTTTTACACGCGTTTTAAATTTTATTGCCGAAATCGCTTTTTCTCGCCGAGATAAGCACGTTTTCTGAAATGCCGCTCTCCCGTCACTCTGGTTAAAGTGTTATGAAAAAAAAGGCTGTTGGGGGCTAGGGAGTATCGAGTTGATCATTATACATGAAGAAATAACCAATTTCATCGTTTGGTTTATGTTTTACACGCGTTTTAAATTTTATTGCCGAAATCGCTTTTTCTCGCCGAGATAAGCACGTTTTCTGAAATGCCGCTCTCCCGTCACTCTGGTTAAAGTGTTATGAAAAAAAAGGCTGTTGGGGGCTAGGGAGTATCGAGTTGATCATTATATATGAAGAAATAACCAATTTCATCGTTTGGTTTATGTTTTACACGCGTTTTAAATTTTATATCCGAAATCGCTTTTTCTCGCCGAGATAAGCACGTTTTCTGAAATGCCGCTCTCCCGTCACTCTGGTTAAAGTGTTATGAAAAAAAAGGCTGTTGGGGGCTAGGGAGTATCGAGTTGATCATTATACATGAAGAAATAACCAATTTCATCGTTTGGTTTATGTTTTACACGCGTTTTAAATTTTATTGCCGAAATCGCTTTTTCTCGCCGAGATAAGCACGTTTTCTGAAATGCCGCTCTCCCGTCACTCTGGTTAAAGTGTTATGAAAAAAAAGGCTGTTGGGGGCTAGGGAGTATCGAGTTGATCATTATACATGAAGAAATAACCAATTTCATCGTTTGGTTTATGTTTTACACGCGTTTTAAATTTTATTGCCGAAATCGCTTTTTCTCGCCGAGATAAGCACGTTTTCTGAAATGCCGCTCTCCCGTCACTCTGGTTAAAGTGTTATGAAAAAAAAGGCTGTTGGGGGCTAGGGAGTATCGAGTTGATCATTATACATGAAGAAATAACCAATTTCATCGTTTGGTTTATGTTTTACACGCGTTTTAAATTTTATTGCCGAAATCGCTTTTTCTCGCCGAGATAAGCACGTTTTCTGAAATGCCGCTCTCCCGTCACTCTGGTTAAAGTGTTATGAAAAAAAAGGCTGTTGGGGGCTAGGGAGTATCGAGTTGATCATTATACATGAAGAAATAACCAATTTCATCGTTTGGTTTATGTTTTACACGCGTTTTAAATTTTATTGCCGAAATCGCTTTTTCTCGCCGAGATAAGCACGTTTTCTGAAATGCCGCTCTCCCGTCACTCTGGTTAAAGTGTTATGAAAAAAAAGGCTGTTGGGGGCTAGGGAGTATCGAGTTGATCATTATACATGAAGAAATAACCAATTTCATCGTTTGGTTTATGTTTTACACGCGTTTTAAATTTTATTGCCGAAATCGCTTTTTCTCGCCGAGATAAGCACGTTTTCTGAAATGCCGCTCTCCCGTCACTCTGGTTAAAGTGTTATGAAAAAAAAGGCTGTTGGGGGCTAGGGAGTATCGAGTTGATCATTATACATGAAGAAATAACCAATTTCATCGTTTGGTTTATGTTTTACACGCGTTTTAAATTTTATTGCCGAAATCGCTTTTTCTCGCCGAGATAAGCACGTTTTCTGAAATGCCGCTCTCCCGTCACTCTGGTTAAAGTGTTATGAAAAAAAAGGCTGTTGGGGGCTAGGGAGTATCGAGTTGATCATTATACATGAAGAAATAACCAATTTCATCGTTTGGTTTATGTTTTACACGCGTTTTAAATTTTATTGCCGAAATCGCTTTTTCTCGCCGAGATAAGCACGTTTTCTGAAATGCCGCTCTCCCGTCACTCTGGTTAAAGTGTTATGAAAAAAAAGGCTGTTGGGGGCTAGGGAGTATCGAGTTGATCATTATACATGAAGAAATAACCAATTTCATCGTTTGGTTTATGTTTTACACGCGTTTTAAATTTTATTGCCGAAATCGCTTTTTCTCGCCGAGATAAGCACGTTTTCTGAAATGCCGCTCTCCCGTCACTCTGGTTAAAGTGTTATGAAAAAAAAGGCTGTTGGGGGCTAGGGAGTATCGAGTTGATCATTATACATGAAGAAATAACCAATTTCATCGTTTGGTTTATGTTTTACACGCGTTTTAAATTTTATTGCCGAAATCGCTTTTTCTCGCCGAGATAAGCACGTTTTCTGAAATGCCGCTCTCCCGTCACTCTGGTTAAAGTGTTATGAAAAAAAAGGCTGTTGGGGGCTAGGGAGTATCGAGTTGATCATTATACATGAAGAAATAACCAATTTCATCGTTTGGTTTATGTTTTACACGCGTTTTAAATTTTATTGCCGAAATCGCTTTTTCTCGCCGAGATAAGCACGTTTTCTGAAATGCCGCTCTCCCGTCACTCTGGTTAAAGTGTTATGAAAAAAAAGGCTGTTGGGGGCTAGGGAGTATCGAGTTGATCATTATACATGAAGAAATAACCAATTTCATCGTTTGGTTTATGTTTTACACGCGTTTTAAATTTTATTGCCGAAATCGCTTTTTCTCGCCGAGATAAGCACGTTTTCTGAAATGCCGCTCTCCCGTCACTCTGGTTAAAGTGTTATGAAAAAAAAGGCTGTTGGGGGCTAGGGAGTGTCGAGTTGATCATTATACATGAAAAAATAACCAATTTCATCGTTTGGTTTATGTTTTACACGCGTTTTAAATTTTATTGCCGAAATCGCTTTTTCTCGCCGAGATAAGCACGTTTTCTGAAATGCCGCTCTCCCGTCACTCTGGTTAAAGTGTTATGAAAAAAAAGGCTGTTGGGGGCTAGGGGGTATCGAGTTGATCATTATACATGAAGAAATAACCAATTTCATCGTTTGGTTTATGTTTTACACGCGTTTTAAATTTTATTGCCGAAATCGCTTTTTCTCGCCGAAATAAGCACGTTTTCTGAAATGCCGCTCTCCCGTCAC
The DNA here is from genome assembly GCF_054491065.1 of Syngnathus leptorhynchus. Taxonomy (NCBI): domain Eukaryota; kingdom Metazoa; phylum Chordata; class Actinopteri; order Syngnathiformes; family Syngnathidae; genus Syngnathus; species Syngnathus leptorhynchus. The sequence continues at coordinate 201,254 of NW_028232098.1, read as the reverse complement.
TCTGGTTAAAGTGTTATGAAAAAAAAGGCTGTTGGGGGCTAGGGAGTATCGAGTTGATCATTATACATGAAGAAATAACCAATTTCATCGTTTGGTTTATGTTTTACACGCGTTTTAAATTTTATTGCCGAAATCGCTTTTTCTCGCCGAGATAAGCACGTTTTCTGAAATGCCGCTTTCCCGTCACTCTGGTTAAAGTGTTATGAAAAAAAAGGCTGTTGGGGGCTAGGGAGTATCGAGTTGATCATTATACATGAAGAAATAACCAATTTCATCGTTTGGTTTATGTTTTACACGCGTTTTAAATTTTATTGCCGAAATCGCTTTTTCTCGCCGAGATAAGCACGTTTTCTGAAATGCCGCTCTCCCGTCACTCTGGTTAAAGTGTTATGAAAAAAAAGGCTGTTGGGGGCTAGGGAGTATCGAGTTGATCATTATACATGAAGAAATAACCAATTTCATCGTTTGGTTTATGTTTTACACGCGTTTTAAATTTTATTGCCGAAATCGCTTTTTCTCGCCGAGATAAGCACGTTTTCTGAAATGCCGCTCTCCCGTCACTCTGGTTAAAGTGTTATGAAAAAAAAGGCTGTTGGGGGCTAGGGAGTATCGAGTTGATCATTATACATGAAGAAATAACCAATTTCATCGTTTGGTTTATGTTTTACACGCGTTTTAAATTTTATTGCCGAAATCGCTTTTTCTCGCCGAGATAAGCACGTTTTCTGAAATGCCGCTCTCCCGTCACTCTGGTTAAAGTGTTATGAAAAAAAAGGCTGTTGGGGGCTAGGGAGTATCGAGTTGATCATTATACATGAAGAAATAACCAATTTCATCGTTTGGTTTATGTTTTACACGCGTTTTAAATTTTATTGCCGAGAATCGCTTTTTCTCGCCGAGATAAGCACGTTTTCTGAAATGCCGCTCTCCCGTCACTCTGGTTAAAGTGTTATGAAAAAAAAGGCTGTTGGGGGCTAGGGAGTATCGAGTTGATCATTATACATGAAGAAATAACCAATTTCATCGTTTGGTTTATGTTTTACACGCGTTTTAAATTTTATTGCCGAAATCGCTTTTTCTCGCCGAGATAAGCACGTTTTCTGAAATGCCGCTCTCCCGTCACTCTGGTTAAAGTGTTATGAAAAAAAAGGCTGTTGGGGGCTAGGGAGTATCGAGTTGATCATTATACATGAAGAAATAACCAATTTCATCGTTTGGTTTATGTTTTACACGCGTTTTAAATTTTATTGCCGAAATCGCTTTTTCTCGCCGAGATAAGCACGTTTTCTGAAATGCCGCTCTCCCGTCACTCTGGTTAAAGTGTTATGAAAAAAAAGGCTGTTGGGGGCTAGGGAGTATCGAGTTGATCATTATACATGAAGAAATAACCAATTTCATCGTTTGGTTTATGTTTTACACGCGTTTTAAATTTTATTGCCGAAATCGCTTTTTCTCGCCGAGATAAGCACGTTTTCTGAAATGCCGCTCTCCCGTCACTCTGGTTAAAGTGTTATGAAAAAAAAGGCTGTTGGGGGCTAGGGAGTATCGAGTTGATCATTATACATGAAGAAATAACCAATTTCATCGTTTGGTTTATGTTTTACACGCGTTTTAAATTTTATTGCCGAAATCGCTTTTTCTCGCCGAGATAAGCACGTTTTCTGAAATGCCGCTCTCCCGTCACTCTGGTTAAAGTGTTATGAAAAAAAAGGCTGTTGGGGGCTAGGGAGTATCGAGTTGATCATTATACATGAAGAAATAACCAATTTCATCGTTTGGTTTATGTTTTACACGCGTTTTAAATTTTATTGCCGAAATCGCTTTTTCTCGCCGAGATAAGCACGTTTTCTGAAATGCCGCTCTCCCGTCACTCTGGTTAAAGTGTTATGAAAAAAAAGGCTGTTGGGGGCTAGGGAGTATCGAGTTGATCATTATACATGAAGAAATAACCAATTTCATCGTTTGGTTTATGTTTTACACGCGTTTTAAATTTTATTGCCGAAATCGCTTTTTCTCGCCGAGATAAGCACGTTTTCTGAAATGCCGCTCTCCCGTCACTCTGGTTAAAGTGTTATGAAAAAAAAGGCTGTTGGGGGCTAGGGAGTATCGAGTTGATCATTATACATGAAGAAATAACCAATTTCATCGTTTGGTTTATGTTTTACACGCGTTTTAAATTTTATTGCCGAAATCGCTTTTTCTCGCCGAGATAAGCACGTTTTCTGAAATGCCGCTCTCCCGTCACTCTGGTTAAAGTGTTATGAAAAAAAAGGCTGTTGGGGGCTAGGGAGTATCGAGTTGATCATTATACATGAAGAAATAACCAATTTCATCGTTTGGTTTATGTTTTACACGCGTTTTAAATTTTATTGCCGAAATCGCTTTTTCTCGCCGAGATAAGCACGTTTTCTGAAATGCCGCTCTCCCGTCACTCTGGTTAAAGTGTTATGAAAAAAAAGGCTGTTGGGGGCTAGGGAGTATCGAGTTGATCATTATACATGAAGAAATAACCAATTTCATCGTTTGGTTTATGTTTTACACGCGTTTTAAATTTTATTGCCGAAATCGCTTTTTCTCGCCGAGATAAGCACGTTTTCTGAAATGCCGCTCTCCCGTCACTCTGGTTAAAGTGTTATGAAAAAAAAGGCTGTTGGGGGCTAGGGAGTATCGAGTTGATCATTATACATGAAGAAATAACCAATTTCATCGTTTGGTTTATGTTTTACACGCGTTTTAAATTTTATTGCCGAAATCGCTTTTTCTCGCCGAGATAAGCACGTTTTCTGAAATGCCGCTCTCCCGTCACTCTGGTTAAAGTGTTATGAAAAAAAAGGCTGTTGGGGGCTAGGGAGTATCGAGTTGATCATTATACATGAAGAAATAACCAATTTCATCGTTTGGTTTATGTTTTACACGCGTTTTAAATTTTATTGCCGAAATCGCTTTTTCTCGCCGAGATAAGCACGTTTTCTGAAATGCCGCTCTCCCGTCACTCTGGTTAAAGTGTTATGAAAAAAAAGGCTGTTGGGGGCTAGGGAGTATCGAGTTGATCATTATACATGAAGAAATAACCAATTTCATCGTTTGGTTTATGTTTTACACGCGTTTTAAATTTTATTGCCGAAATCGCTTTTTCTCGCCGAGATAAGCACGTTTTCTGAAATGCCGCTCTCCCGTCACTCTGGTTAAAGTGTTATGAAAAAAAAGGCTGTTGGGGGCTAGGGAGTATCGAGTTGATCATTATACATGAAGAAATAACCAATTTCATCGTTTGGTTTATGTTTTACACGCGTTTTAAATTTTATTGCCGAAATCGCTTTTTCTCGCCGAGATAAGCACGTTTTCTGAAATGCCGCTCTCCCGTCACTCTGGTTAAAGTGTTATGAAAAAAAAGGCTGTTGGGGGCTAGGGAGTATCGAGTTGATCATTATACATGAAGAAATAACCAATTTCATCGTTTGGTTTATGTTTTACACGCGTTTTAAATTTTATTGCCGAAATCGCTTTTTCTCGCCGAGATAAGCACGTTTTCTGAAATGCCGCTCTCCCGTCACTCTGGTTAAAGTGTTATGAAAAAAAAGGCTGTTGGGGGCTAGGGAGTATCGAGTTGATCATTATACATGAAGAAATAACCAATTTCATCGTTTGGTTTATGTTTTACACGCGTTTTAAATTTTATTGCCGAAATCGCTTTTTCTCGCCGAGATAAGCACGTTTTCTGAAATGCCGCTCTCCCGTCACTCTGGTTAAAGTGTTATGAAAAAAAAGGCTGTTGGGGGCTAGGGAGTATCGAGTTGATCATTATACATGAAGAAATAACCAATTTCATCGTTTGGTTTATGTTTTACACGCGTTTTAAATTTTATTGCCGAAATCGCTTTTTCTCGCCGAGATAAGCACGTTTTCTGAAATGCCGCTCTCCCGTCACTCTGGTTAAAGTGTTATGAAAAAAAAGGCTGTTGGGGGCTAGGGAGTATCGAGTTGATCATTATACATGAAGAAATAACCAATTTCATCGTTTGGTTTATGTTTTACACGCGTTTTAAATTTTATTGCCGAAATCGCTTTTTCTCGCCGAGATAAGCACGTTTTCTGAAATGCCGCTCTCCCGTCACTCTGGTTAAAGTGTTATGAAAAAAAAGGCTGTTGGGGGCTAGGGAGTATCGAGTTGATCATTATACATGAAGAAATAACCAATTTCATCGTTTGGTTTATGTTTTACACGCGTTTTAAATTTTATTGCCGAAATCGCTTTTTCTCGCCGAGATAAGCACGTTTTCTGAAATGCCGCTCTCCCGTCACTCTGGTTAAAGTGTTATGAAAAAAAAGGCTGTTGGGGGCTAGGGAGTATCGAGTTGATCATTATACATGAAGAAATAACCAATTTCATCGTTTGGTTTATGTTTTACACGCGTTTTAAATTTTATTGCCGAAATCGCTTTTTCTCGCCGAGATAAGCACGTTTTCTGAAATGCCGCTCTCCCGTCACTCTGGTTAAAGTGTTATGAAAAAAAAGGCTGTTGGGGGCTAGGGAGTATCGAGTTGATCATTATACATGAAGAAATAACCAATTTCATCGTTTGGTTTATGTTTTACACGCGTTTTAAATTTTATTGCCGAAATCGCTTTTTCTCGCCGAGATAAGCACGTTTTCTGAAATGCCGCTCTCCCGTCACTCTGGTTAAAGTGTTATGAAAAAAAAGGCTGTTGGGGGCTAGGGAGTATCGAGTTGATCATTATACATGAAGAAATAACCAATTTCATCGTTTGGTTTATGTTTTACACGCGTTTTAAATTTTATTGCCGAAATCGCTTTTTCTCGCCGAGATAAGCACGTTTTCTGAAATGCCGCTCTCCCGTCACTCTGGTTAAAGTGTTATGAAAAAAAAGGCTGTTGGGGGCTAGGGAGTATCGAGTTGATCATTATACATGAAGAAATAACCAATTTCATCGTTTGGTTTATGTTTTACACGCGTTTTAAATTTTATTGCCGAAATCGCTTTTTCTCGCCGAGATAAGCACGTTTTCTGAAATGCCGCTCTCCCGTCACTCTGGTTAAAGTGTTATGAAAAAAAAGGCTGTTGGGGGCTAGGGAGTATCGAGTTGATCATTATACATGAAGAAATAACCAATTTCATCGTTTGGTTTATGTTTTACACGCGTTTTAAATTTTATTGCCGAAATCGCTTTTTCTCGCCGAGATAAGCACGTTTTCTGAAATGCCGCTCTCCCGTCACTCTGGTTAAAGTGTTATGAAAAAAAAGGCTGTTGGGGGCTAGGGAGTATCGAGTTGATCATTATACATGAAGAAATAACCAATTTCATCGTTTGGTTTATGTTTTACACGCGTTTTAAATTTTATTGCCGAAATCGCTTTTTCTCGCCGAGATAAGCACGTTTTCTGAAATGCCGCTCTCCCGTCACTCTGGTTAAAGTGTTATGAAAAAAAAGGCTGTTGGGGGCTAGGGAGTATCGAGTTGATCATTATACATGAAGAAATAACCAATTTCATCGTTTGGTTTATGTTTTACACGCGTTTTAAATTTTATTGCCGAAATCGCTTTTTCTCGCCGAGATAAGCACGTTTTCTGAAATGCCGCTCTCCCGTCACTCTGGTTAAAGTGTTATGAAAAAAAAGGCTGTTGGGGGCTAGGGAGTATCGAGTTGATCATTATACATGAAGAAATAACCAATTTCATCGTTTGGTTTATGTTTTACACGCGTTTTAAATTTTATTGCCGAAATCGCTTTTTCTCGCCGAGATAAGCACGTTTTCTGAAATGCCGCTCTCCCGTCACTCTGGTTAAAGTGTTATGAAAAAAAAGGCTGTTGGGGGCTAGGGAGTATCGAGTTGATCATTATACATGAAGAAATAACCAATTTCATCGTTTGGTTTATGTTTTACACGCGTTTTAAATTTTATTGCCGAAATCGCTTTTTCTCGCCGAGATAAGCACGTTTTCTGAAATGCCGCTCTCCCGTCACTCTGGTTAAAGTGTTATGAAAAAAAAGGCTGTTGGGGGCTAGGGAGTATCGAGTTGATCATTATACATGAAGAAATAACCAATTTCATCGTTTGGTTTATGTTTTACACGCGTTTTAAATTTTATTGCCGAAATCGCTTTTTCTCGCCGAGATAAGCACGTTTTCTGAAATGCCGCTCTCCCGTCACTCTGGTTAAAGTGTTATGAAAAAAAAGGCTGTTGGGGGCTAGGGAGTATCGAGTTGATCATTATACATGAAGAAATAACCAATTTCATCGTTTGGTTTATGTTTTACACGCGTTTTAAATTTTATTGCCGAAATCGCTTTTTCTCGCCGAGATAAGCACGTTTTCTGAAATGCCGCTCTCCCGTCACTCTGGTTAAAGTGTTATGAAAAAAAAGGCTGTTGGGGGCTAGGGAGTATCGAGTTGATCATTATACATGAAGAAATAACCAATTTCATCGTTTGGTTTATGTTTTACACGCGTTTTAAATTTTATTGCCGAAATCGCTTTTTCTCGCCGAGATAAGCACGTTTTCTGAAATGCCGCTCTCCCGTCACTCTGGTTAAAGTGTTATGAAAAAAAAGGCTGTTGGGGGCTAGGGAGTATCGAGTTGATCATTATACATGAAGAAATAACCAATTTCATCGTTTGGTTTATGTTTTACACGCGTTTTAAATTTTATTGCCGAAATCGCTTTTTCTCGCCGAGATAAGCACGTTTTCTGAAATGCCGCTCTCCCGTCACTCTGGTTAAAGTGTTATGAAAAAAAAGGCTGTTGGGGGCTAGGGAGTATCGAGTTGATCATTATACATGAAGAAATAACCAATTTCATCGTTTGGTTTATGTTTTACACGCGTTTTAAATTTTATTGCCGAAATCGCTTTTTCTCGCCGAGATAAGCACGTTTTCTGAAATGCCGCTCTCCCGTCACTCTGGTTAAAGTGTTATGAAAAAAAAGGCTGTTGGGGGCTAGGGAGTATCGAGTTGATCATTATACATGAAGAAATAACCAATTTCATCGTTTGGTTTATGTTTTACACGCGTTTTAAATTTTATTGCCGAAATCGCTTTTTCTCGCCGAGATAAGCACGTTTTCTGAAATGCCGCTCTCCCGTCACTCTGGTTAAAGTGTTATGAAAAAAAAGGCTGTTGGGGGCTAGGGAGTATCGAGTTGATCATTATACATGAAGAAATAACCAATTTCATCGTTTGGTTTATGTTTTACACGCGTTTTAAATTTTATTGCCGAAATCGCTTTTTCTCGCCGAGATAAGCACGTTTTCTGAAATGCCGCTCTCCCGTCACTCTGGTTAAAGTGTTATGAAAAAAAAGGCTGTTGGGGGCTAGGGAGTATCGAGTTGATCATTATACATGAAGAAATAACCAATTTCATCGTTTGGTTTATGTTTTACACGCGTTTTAAATTTTATTGCCGAAATCGCTTTTTCTCGCCGAGATAAGCACGTTTTCTGAAATGCCGCTCTCCCGTCACTCTGGTTAAAGTGTTATGAAAAAAAAGGCTGTTGGGGGCTAGGGAGTATCGAGTTGATCATTATACATGAAGAAATAACCAATTTCATCGTTTGGTTTATGTTTTACACGCGTTTTAAATTTTATTGCCGAAATCGCTTTTTCTCGCCGAGATAAGCACGTTTTCTGAAATGCCGCTCTCCCGTCACTCTGGTTAAAGTGTTATGAAAAAAAAGGCTGTTGGGGGCTAGGGAGTATCGAGTTGATCATTATACATGAAGAAATAACCAATTTCATCGTTTGGTTTATGTTTTACACGCGTTTTAAATTTTATTGCCGAAATCGCTTTTTCTCGCCGAGATAAGCACGTTTTCTGAAATGCCGCTCTCCCGTCACTCTGGTTAAAGTGTTATGAAAAAAAAGGCTGTTGGGGGCTAGGGAGTATCGAGTTGATCATTATACATGAAGAAATAACCAATTTCATCGTTTGGTTTATGTTTTACACGCGTTTTAAATTTTATTGCCGAAATCGCTTTTTCTCGCCGAGATAAGCACGTTTTCTGAAATGCCGCTCTCCCGTCACTCTGGTTAAAGTGTTATGAAAAAAAAGGCTGTTGGGGGCTAGGGAGTATCGAGTTGATCATTATACATGAAGAAATAACCAATTTCATCGTTTGGTTTATGTTTTACACGCGTTTTAAATTTTATTGCCGAAATCGCTTTTTCTCGCCGAGATAAGCACGTTTTCTGAAATGCCGCTCTCCCGTCACTCTGGTTAAAGTGTTATGAAAAAAAAGGCTGTTGGGGGCTAGGGAGTATCGAGTTGATCATTATACATGAAGAAATAACCAATTTCATCGTTTGGTTTATGTTTTACACGCGTTTTAAATTTTATTGCCGAAATCGCTTTTTCTCGCCGAGATAAGCACGTTTTCTGAAATGCCGCTCTCCCGTCACTCTGGTTAAAGTGTTATGAAAAAAAAGGCTGTTGGGGGCTAGGGAGTATCGAGTTGATCATTATACATGAAGAAATAACCAATTTCATCGTTTGGTTTATGTTTTACACGCGTTTTAAATTTTATTGCCGAAATCGCTTTTTCTCGCCGAGATAAGCACGTTTTCTGAAATGCCGCTCTCCCGTCACTCTGGTTAAAGTGTTATGAAAAAAAAGGCTGTTGGGGGCTAGGGAGTATCGAGTTGATCATTATACATGAAGAAATAACCAATTTCATCGTTTGGTTTATGTTTTACACGCGTTTTAAATTTTATTGCCGAAATCGCTTTTTCTCGCCGAGATAAGCACGTTTTCTGAAATGCCGCTCTCCCGTCACTCTGGTTAAAGTGTTATGAAAAAAAAGGCTGTTGGGGGCTAGGGAGTATCGAGTTGATCATTATACATGAAGAAATAACCAATTTCATCGTTTGGTTTATGTTTTACACGCGTTTTAAATTTTATTGCCGAAATCGCTTTTTCTCGCCGAGATAAGCACGTTTTCTGAAATGCCGCTCTCCCGTCACTCTGGTTAAAGTGTTATGAAAAAAAAGGCTGTTGGGGGCTAGGGAGTATCGAGTTGATCATTATACATGAAGAAATAACCAATTTCATCGTTTGGTTTATGTTTTACACGCGTTTTAAATTTTATTGCCGAAATCGCTTTTTCTCGCCGAGATAAGCACGTTTTCTGAAATGCCGCTCTCCCGTCACTCTGGTTAAAGTGTTATGAAAAAAAAGGCTGTTGGGGGCTAGGGAGTATCGAGTTGATCATTATACATGAAGAAATAACCAATTTCATCGTTTGGTTTATGTTTTACACGCGTTTTAAATTTTATTGCCGAAATCGCTTTTTCTCGCCGAGATAAGCACGTTTTCTGAAATGCCGCTCTCCCGTCACTCTGGTTAAAGTGTTATGAAAAAAAAGGCTGTTGGGGGCTAGGGAGTATCGAGTTGATCATTATACATGAAGAAATAACCAATTTCATCGTTTGGTTTATGTTTTACACGCGTTTTAAATTTTATTGCCGAAATCGCTTTTTCTCGCCGAGATAAGCACGTTTTCTGAAATGCCGCTCTCCCGTCACTCTGGTTAAAGTGTTATGAAAAAAAAGGCTGTTGGGGGCTAGGGAGTATCGAGTTGATCATTATACATGAAGAAATAACCAATTTCATCGTTTGGTTTATGTTTTACACGCGTTTTAAATTTTATTGCCGAAATCGCTTTTTCTCGCCGAGATAAGCACGTTTTCTGAAATGCCGCTCTCCCGTCACTCTGGTTAAAGTGTTATGAAAAAAAAGGCTGTTGGGGGCTAGGGAGTATCGAGTTGATCATTATACATGAAGAAATAACCAATTTCATCGTTTGGTTTATGTTTTACACGCGTTTTAAATTTTATTGCCGAAATCGCTTTTTCTCGCCGAGATAAGCACGTTTTCTGAAATGCCGCTCTCCCGTCACTCTGGTTAAAGTGTTATGAAAAAAAAGGCTGTTGGGGGCTAGGGAGTATCGAGTTGATCATTATACATGAAGAAATAACCAATTTCATCGTTTGGTTTATGTTTTACACGCGTTTTAAATTTTATTGCCGAAATCGCTTTTTCTCGCCGAGATAAGCACGTTTTCTGAAATGCCGCTCTCCCGTCACTCTGGTTAAAGTGTTATGAAAAAAAAGGCTGTTGGGGGCTAGGGAGTATCGAGTTGATCATTATACATGAAGAAATAACCAATTTCATCGTTTGGTTTATGTTTTACACGCGTTTTAAATTTTATTGCCGAAATCGCTTTTTCTCGCCGAGATAAGCACGTTTTCTGAAATGCCGCTCTCCCGTCACTCTGGTTAAAGTGTTATGAAAAAAAAGGCTGTTGGGGGCTAGGGAGTATCGAGTTGATCATTATACATGAAGAAATAACCAATTTCATCGTTTGGTTTATGTTTTACACGCGTTTTAAATTTTATTGCCGAAATCGCTTTTTCTCGCCGAGATAAGCACGTTTTCTGAAATGCCGCTCTCCCGTCACTCTGGTTAAAGTGTTATGAAAAAAAAGGCTGTTGGGGGCTAGGGAGTATCGAGTTGATCATTATACATGAAGAAATAACCAATTTCATCGTTTGGTTTATGTTTTACACGCGTTTTAAATTTTATTGCCGAAATCGCTTTTTCTCGCCGAGATAAGCACGTTTTCTGAAATGCCGCTCTCCCGTCACTCTGGTTAAAGTGTTATGAAAAAAAAGGCTGTTGGGGGCTAGGGAGTATCGAGTTGATCATTATACATGAAGAAATAACCAATTTCATCGTTTGGTTTATGTTTTACACGCGTTTTAAATTTTATTGCCGAAATCGCTTTTTCTCGCCGAGATAAGCACGTTTTCTGAAATGCCGCTCTCCCGTCACTCTGGTTAAAGTGTTATGAAAAAAAAGGCTGTTGGGGGCTAGGGAGTATCGAGTTGATCATTATACATGAAGAAATAACCAATTTCATCGTTTGGTTTATGTTTTACACGCGTTTTAAATTTTATTGCCGAAATCGCTTTTTCTCGCCGAGATAAGCACGTTTTCTGAAATGCCGCTCTCCCGTCACTCTGGTTAAAGTGTTATGAAAAAAAAGGCTGTTGGGGGCTAGGGAGTATCGAGTTGATCATTATACATGAAGAAATAACCAATTTCATCGTTTGGTTTATGTTTTACACGCGTTTTAAATTTTATTGCCGAAATCGCTTTTTCTCGCCGAGATAAGCACGTTTTCTGAAATGCCGCTCTCCCGTCACTCTGGTTAAAGTGTTATGAAAAAAAAGGCTGTTGGGGGCTAGGGAGTATCGAGTTGATCATTATACATGAAGAAATAACCAATTTCATCGTTTGGTTTATGTTTTACACGCGTTTTAAATTTTATTGCCGAAATCGCTTTTTCTCGCCGAGATAAGCACGTTTTCTGAAATGCCGCTCTCCCGTCACTCTGGTTAAAGTGTTATGAAAAAAAAGGCTGTTGGGGGCTAGGGAGTATCGAGTTGATCATTATACATGAAGAAATAACCAATTTCATCGTTTGGTTTATGTTTTACACGCGTTTTAAATTTTATTGCCGAAATCGCTTTTTCTCGCCGAGATAAGCACGTTTTCTGAAATGCCGCTCTCCCGTCACTCTGGTTAAAGTGTTATGAAAAAAAAGGCTGTTGGGGGCTAGGGAGTATCGAGTTGATCATTATACATGAAGAAATAACCAATTTCATCGTTTGGTTTATGTTTTACACGCGTTTTAAATTTTATTGCCGAAATCGCTTTTTCTCGCCGAGATAAGCACGTTTTCTGAAATGCCGCTCTCCCGTCACTCTGGTTAAAGTGTTATGAAAAAAAAGGCTGTTGGGGGCTAGGGAGTATCGAGTTGATCATTATACATGAAGAAATAACCAATTTCATCGTTTGGTTTATGTTTTACACGCGTTTTAAATTTTATTGCCGAAATCGCTTTTTCTCGCCGAGATAAGCACGTTTTCTGAAATGCCGCTCTCCCGTCACTCTGGTTAAAGTGTTATGAAAAAAAAGGCTGTTGGGGGCTAGGGAGTATCGAGTTGATCATTATACATGAAGAAATAACCAATTTCATCGTTTGGTTTATGTTTTACACGCGTTTTAAATTTTATTGCCGAAATCGCTTTTTCTCGCCGAGATAAGCACGTTTTCTGAAATGCCGCTCTCCCGTCACTCTGGTTAAAGTGTTATGAAAAAAAAGGCTGTTGGGGGCTAGGGAGTATCGAGTTGATCATTATACATGAAGAAATAACCAATTTCATCGTTTGGTTTATGTTTTACACGCGTTTTAAATTTTATTGCCGAAATCGCTTTTTCTCGCCGAGATAAGCACGTTTTCTGAAATGCCGCTCTCCCGTCACTCTGGTTAAAGTGTTATGAAAAAAAAGGCTGTTGGGGGCTAGGGAGTATCGAGTTGATCATTATACATGAAGAAATAACCAATTTCATCGTTTGGTTTATGTTTTACACGCGTTTTAAATTTTATTGCCGAAATCGCTTTTTCTCGCCGAGATAAGCACGTTTTCTGAAATGCCGCTCTCCCGTCACTCTGGTTAAAGTGTTATGAAAAAAAAGGCTGTTGGGGCTAGGGAGTATCGAGTTGATCATTATACATGAAGAAATAACCAATTTCATCGTTTGGTTTATGTTTTACACGCGTTTTAAATTTTATTGCCGAAATCGCTTTTTCTCGCCCAGATAAGCACGTTTTCTGAAATGCCGCTCTCCCGTCACTCTGGTTAAAGTGTTATGAAAAAAAAGGCTGTTGGGGGCTAGGGAGTATCGAGTTGATCATTATACATGAAGAAATAACCAATTTCATCGTTTGGTTTATGTTTTACACGTGTTTTAAATTTTATTGCCGAAATCGCTTTTTCTCGCCGAGATAAGCACGTTTTCTGAAATGCCGCTCTCCCGTCACTCTGGTTAAAGTGTTATGAAAAAAAAGGCTGTTGGGGGCTAGGGAGTATCGAGTTGATCATTATACATGAAGAAATAACCAATTTCATCGTTTGGTTTATGTTTTATACGCGTTTTAAATTTTATTGCCGAAATCGCTTTTTCTCGCCGAGATAAGCACGTTTTCTGAAATGCCGCTCTCCCAACACTCTGGTTAAAGTGTTATGAAAAAAAAGGCTGTTGGGGGCTAGGGAGTATCGAGTTGATCATTATACATGAAGAAATAACCAATTTCATCGTTTGGTTTATGTTTTACACGCGTTTTAAATTTTATTGCCGAAATCGCTTTTTCTCGCCGAGATAAGCACGTTTTCTGAAATGCCGCTCTCCCGTCACTCTGGTTAAAGTGTTGTGAAAAAAAAGGCTGTTGGGGGCTAGGGAGTATCGAGTTGATCATTATACATGAAGAAATAACCAATTTCATCGTTTGGTTTATGTTTTACACGCGTTTTAAATTTTATTGCCGAAATCGCTTTTTCTCGCCGAGATAAGCACGTTTTCTGAAATGCCGCTCTCCCGTCACTCTGGTTAAAGTGTTGTGAAAAAAAAGGCTGTTGGGGGCTAGGGAGTATCGAGTTGATCATTATACAAGAAGAAATAACCAATTTCATCGTTTGGTTTATGTTTTACACGCGTTTTAAATTTTATTGCCAAAATCGCTTTTTCTCGCCGAGATAAGCACGTTTTCTGAAATGCCGCTCTCCCGTCACTCTGGTTAAAGTGTTATGAAAAAAAAGGCTGTTGGGGGCTAGGGAGTATCGAGTTGATCATTATACATGAAGAAATAACCAATTTCATCGTTTGGTTTATGTTTTACACGCGTTTTAAATTTTATTGCCGAAATCGCTTTTTCTCGCCGAGATAAGCACGTTTTCTGAAATGCCGCTCTCCCGTCACTCTGGTTAAAGTGTCATGAAAAAAAGGCTGTTGGGGGCTAGGGAGTATCGAGTTGATCATTATACATGAAGAAATAACCAATTTCATCGTTTGGTTTATGTTTTACACGCGTTTTAAATTTTATTGCCGAAATCGCTTTTTCTCGCCGAGATAAGCACGTTTTCTGAAATGCCGCTCTCCCGTCACTCTGGTTAAAGTGTTATGAAAAAAAAGGCTGTTGGGGGCTAGGGAGTATCGAGTTGATCATTATACATGAAGAAATAACCAATTTCATCGTTTGGTTTATGTTTTACACGCGTTTTAAATGTTATTGCCGAAATCGCTTTTTCTCGCCGAGATAAGCACGTTTTCTGAAATGCCGCTCTCCCGTCACTCTGGTTAAAGTGTTATGAAAAAAAAGGCTGTTGGGGGCTAGGGAGTATCGAGTTGATCATTATACATGAAGAAATAACCAATTTCATCGTTTGGTTTATGTTTTACACGCGTTTTAAATTTTATTGCCGAAATCGCTTTTTCTCGCCGAGATAAGCACGTTTTCTGAAATGCCGCTCTCCCGTCACTCTGGTTAAAGTGTTATGAAAAAAAAGGCTGTTGGGGGCTAGGGAGTATCGAGTTGATCATTATACATGAAGAAATAACCAATTTCATCGTTTGGTTTATGTTTTACACGCGTTTTAAATTTTATTGCCGAAATCGCTTTTTCTCGCCGAGATAAGCACGTTTTCTGAAATGCCGCTCTCCCGTCACTCTGGTTAAAGTGTTATGAAAAAAAAGGCTGTTGGGGGCTAGGGAGTATCGAGTTGATCATTATACATGAAGAAATAACCAATTTCATCGTTTGGTTTATGTTTTACACGCGTTTTAAATTTTATTGCCGAAATCGCTTTTTCTCGCCGAGATAAGCACGTTTTCTGAAATGCCGCTCTCCCGTCACTCTGGTTAAAGTGTTATGAAAAAAAAGGCTGTTGGGGGCTAGGGAGTATCGAGTTGATCATTATACATGAAGAAATAACCAATTTCATCGTTTGGTTTATGTTTTACACGCGTTTTAAACTTTTATTGCCGAAATCGCTTTTTCTCGCCGAGATAAGCACGTTTTCTGAAATGCCGCTCTCCCGTCACTCTGGTTAAAGTGTTATGAAAAAAAAGGCTGTTGGGGGCTAGGGAGTATCGAGTTGATCATTATACATGAAGAAATAACCAATTTCATCGTTTGGTTTATGTTTTACACGCGTTTTAAATTTTATTGCCGAAATCGCTTTTCTCGCCGAGATAAGCACGTTTTCTGAAATGCGCTCTCCCGTCACTCTGGTTAAAGTGTTATGAAAAAAAAGGCTGTTGGGGGCTAGGGAGTATCGAGTTGATCATTATACATGAAGAAATAACCAATTTCATCGTTTGGTTTATGTTTTACACGCGTTTTAAATTTTATTGCCGAAATCGCTTTTTCTCGCCGAGATAAGCACGTTTTCTGAAATGCCGCTCTCCGTCACTCTGGTTAAAGTGTTATGAAAAAAAAGGCTGTTGGGGGCTAGGGAGTATCGAGTTGATCATTATACATGAAGAAATAACCAATTTCATCGTTTGGTTTATGTTTTACACGCGTTTTAAATTTTATTGCCGAAATCGCTTTTTCTCGCCGAGATAAGCACGTTTTCTGAAATGCCGCTCTCCCGTCACTCTGGTTAAAGTGTTATGAAAAAAAAGGCTGTTGGGGGCTAGGGAGTATCGAGTTGATCATTATACATGAAGAAATAACCAATTTCATCGTTTGGTTTATGTTTTACACGCGTTTTAAATGTTATTGCCGAAATCGCTTTTTCTCGCCGAGATAAGCACGTTTTCTGAAATGCCGCTCTCCCGTCACTCTGGTTAAAGTGTTATGAAAAAAAAGGCTGTTGGGGGCTAGGGAGTATCGAGTTGATCATTATACATGAAGAAATAACCAATTTCATCGTTTGGTTTATGTTTTAGACGCGTTTTAAATTTTATTGCCGAAATCGCTTTTTCTCGCCGAGATAAGCACGTTTTCTGAAATGCCGCTCTCCCGTCACTCTGGTTAAAGTGTTATGAAAAAAAAGGCTGTTGGGGGCTAGGGAGTATCGAGTTGATCATTATACATGAAGAAATAACCAATTTCATCGTTTGGTTTATGTTTTACACGCGTTTTAAATTTTATTGCCGAAATCGCTTTTTCTCGCCGAGATAAGCACGTTTTCTGAAATGCCGCTCTCCCGTCACTCTGGTTAAAGTGTTATGAAAAAAAAGGCTGTTGGGGGCTAGGGAGTATCGAGTTGATCATTATACATGAAGAAATAACCAATTTCATCGTTTGGTTTATGTTTTACACGCATTTTAAATTTTATTGCCGAAATCGCTTTTTCTCGCCGAGATAAGCACGTTTTCTGAAATGCCGCTCTCCCGTCACTCTGGTTAAAGTGTTATGAAAAAAAAGGCTGTTGGGGGCTAGGGAGTATCGAGTTGATCATTATACATGAAGAAATAACCAATTTCATCGTTTGGTTTATGTTTTACACGCGTTTTAAATTTTATTGCCGAAATCGCTTTTTCTCGCCGAGATAAGCACGTTTTCTGAAATGCCGCTCTCCCGTCACTCTGGTTAAAGTGTTATGAAAAAAAAGGCTGTTGGGGGCTAGGGAGTATCGAGTTGATCATTATACATGAAGAAATAACCAATTTCATCGTTTGGTTTATGTTTTACACGCGTTTTAAATTTTATTGCCGAAATCGCTTTTTCTCGCCGAGATAAGCACGTTTTCTGAAATGCCGCTCTCCCGTCACTCTGGTTAAAGTGTTATGAAAAAAAAGGCTGTTGGGGGCTAGGGAGTATCGAGTTGATCATTATACATGAAGAAATAACCAATTTCATCGTTTGGTTTATGTTTTACACGCGTTTTAAATTTTATTGCCGAAATCGCTTTTTCTCGCCGATATAAGCACGTTTTCTGAAATGCCGCTCTCCCGTCACTCTGGTTAAAGTGTTATGAAAAAAAAGGCTGTTGGGGGCTAGGGAGTATCGAGTTGATCATTATACATGAAGAAATAACCAATTTCATCGTTTGGTTTATGTTTTACACGCGTTTTAAATTTTATTGCCGAAATCGCTTTTTCTCGCCGAGATAAGCACGTTTTCTGAAATGCCGCTCTCCCGTCACTCTGGTTAAAGTGTTATGAAAAAAAAGGCTGTTGGGGGCTAGGGAGTATCGAGTTGATCATTATACATGAAGAAATAACCAATTTCATCGTTTGGTTTATGTTTTACACGCGTTTTAAATTTTATTGCCGAAATCGCTTTTTCTCGCCGAGATAAGCACGTTTTCTGAAATGCCGCTCTCCCGTCACTCTGGTTAAAGTGTTATGAAAAAAAAGGCTGTTGGGGGCTAGGGAGTATCGAGTTGATCATTATACATGAAGAAATAACCAATTTCATCGTTTGGTTTATGTTTTACACGCGTTTTAAATTTTATTGCCGAAATCGCTTTTTCTCGCCGAGATAAGCACGTTTTCTGAAATGCCGCTCTCCCGTCACTCTGGTTAAAGTGTTATGAAAAAAAAGGCTGTTGGGGGCTAGGGAGTATCGAGTTGATCATTATACATGAAGAAATAACCAATTTCATCGTTTGGTTTATGTTTTACACGCGTTTTAAATTTTATTGCCGAAATCGCTTTTTCTCGCCGAGATAAGCACGTTTTCTGAAATGCCGCTCTCCCGTCACTCTGGTTAAAGTGTTATGAAAAAAAAGGCTGTTGGGGGCTAGGGAGTATCGAGTTGATCATTATACAAGAAGAAATAACCAATTTCATCGTTTGGTTTATGTTTTACACGCGTTTTAAATTTTATTGCCAAAATCGCTTTTTCTCGCCGAGATAAGCACGTTTTCTGAAATGCCGCTCTCCCGTCACTCTGGTTAAAGTGTTATGAAAAAAAAGGCTGTTGGGGGCTAGGGAGTATCGAGTTGATCATTATACATGAAGAAATAACCAATTTCATCGTTTGGTTTATGTTTTACACGCGTTTTAAATTTTATTGCCGAAATCGCTTTTTCTCGCCGAGATAAGCACGTTTTCTGAAATGCCGCTCTCCCGTCACTCTGGTTAAAGTGTCATGAAAAAAAAGGCTGTTGGGGGCTAGGGAGTATCGAGTTGATCATTATACATGAAGAAATAACCAATTTCATCGTTTGGTTTATGTTTTACACGCGTTTTAAATTTTATTGCCGAAATCGCTTTTTCTCGCCGAGATAAGCACGTTTTCTGAAATGCCGCTCTCCCGTCACTCTGGTTAAAGTGTTATGAAAAAAAAGGCTGTTGGGGGCTAGGGAGTATCGAGTTGATCATTATACATGAAGAAATAACCAATTTCATCGTTTGGTTTATGTTTTACACGCGTTTTAAATTTTATTGCCGAAATCGCTTTTTCTCGCCGAGATAAGCACGTTTTCTGAAATGCCGCTCTCCCGTCACTCTGGTTAAAGTGTTATGAAAAAAAAGGCTGTTGGGGGCTAGGGAGTATCGAGTTGATCATTATACATGAAGAAATAACCAATTTCATCGTTTGGTTTATGTTTTACACGCGTTTTAAATTTTATTGCCGAAATCGCTTTTTCTCGCCGAGATAAGCACGTTTTCTGAAATGCCGCTCTCCCGTCACTCTGGTTAAAGTGTTATGAAAAAAAAGGCTGTTGGGGGCTAGGGAGTATCGAGTTGATCATTATACATGAAGAAATAACCAATTTCATCGTTTGGTTTATGTTTTACACGCGTTTTAAATTTTATTGCCGAAATCGCTTTTTCTCGCCGAGATAAGCACGTTTTCTGAAATGCCGCTCTCC
This sequence comes from Syngnathus leptorhynchus, assembly GCF_054491065.1. Lineage (NCBI taxonomy): Eukaryota > Metazoa > Chordata > Actinopteri > Syngnathiformes > Syngnathidae > Syngnathus > Syngnathus leptorhynchus. The sequence continues at coordinate 182,563 of NW_028232098.1, read as the reverse complement.
CGTCACTCTGGTTAAAGTGTTATGAAAAAAAAGGCTGTTGGGGGCTAGGGAGTATCGAGTTGATCATTATACATGAAGAAATAACCAATTTCATCGTTTGGTTTATGTTTTACACGCGTTTTAAATTTTATTGCCGAAATCGCTTTTTCTCGCCGAGATAAGCACGTTTTCTGAAATGCCGCTCTCCCGTCACTCTGGTTAAAGTGTTATGGAAAAAAAAGGCTGTTGGGGGCTAGGGAGTATCGAGTTGATCATTATACATGAAGAAATAACCAATTTCATCGTTTGGTTTATGTTTTACACGCGTTTTAAATTTTATTGCCGAAATCGCTTTTTCTCGCCGAGATAAGCACGTTTTCTGAAATGCCGCTCTCCCGTCACTCTGGTTAAAGTGTTATGAAAAAAAAGGCTGTTGGGGGCTAGGGAGTATCGAGTTGATCATTATACATGAAGAAATAACCAATTTCATCGTTTGGTTTATGTTTTACACGCGTTTTAAATTTTATTGCCGAAATCGCTTTTTCTCGCCGAGATAAGCACGTTTTAAATGCCGCTCTCCCGTCACTCTGGTTAAAGTGTTATGAAAAAAAAGGCTGTTGGGGGCTAGGGAGTATCGAGTTGATCATTATACATGAAGAAATAACCAATTTCATCGTTTGGTTTATGTTTTACACGCGTTTTAAATTTTATTGCCGAAATCGCTTTTCTCGCCGAGATAAGCACGTTTTCTGAAATGCCGCTCTCCCGTCACTCTGGTTAAAGTGTTATGAAAAAAAAGGCTGTTGGGGGCTAGGGAGTATCGAGTTGATCATTATACATGAAGAAATAACCAATTTCATCGTTTGGTTTATGTTTTACACGCGTTTTAAATTTTATTGCCGAAATCGCTTTTTCTCGCCGAGATAAGCACGTTTTCTGAAATGCCGCTCTCCCGTCACTCTGGTTAAAGTGTTATGAAAAAAAAGGCTGTTGGGGGCTAGGGAGTATCGAGTTGATCATTATACATGAAGAAATAACCAATTTCATCGTTTGGTTTATGTTTTACACGCGTTTTAAATTTTATTGCCGAAATCGCTTTTTCTCGCCGAGATAAGCACGTTTTCTGAAATGCCGCTCTCCCGTCACTCTGGTTAAAGTGTTATGAAAAAAAAGGCTGTTGGGGGCTAGGGAGTATCGAGTTGATCATTATACATGAAGAAATAACCAATTTCATCGTTTGGTTTATGTTTTACACGCGTTTTAAATTTTATTGCCGAAATCGCTTTTTCTCGCCGAGATAAGCACGTTTTCTGAAATGCCGCTCTCCCGTCACTCTGGTTAAAGTGTTATGAAAAAAAAGGCTGTTGGGGGCTAGGGAGTATCGAGTTGATCATTATACATGAAGAAATAACCAATTTCATCGTTTGGTTTATGTTTTACACGATGCTGAGCTCCAGCTGGAAGTGTAAAAAGAACCGGGCTGGTTAAAAAAAGAACCGGGCGACCCGGTAAAATTGCTTAGCCGGGGCTCTGGAAGCCTAACACGGCGTGATCTTGTCCAAAAAGCCGCTGCTGAGCTCCAGCTGGAAGTGTAAAAAGAACCGGGCTGGTTAAAAAAAAGAACCGGGCGACCCGGTAAAATTGCTTAGCCGGGGCTCTGGAAGCCTAACACGGCGTGATCTTGTCCAAAAAGCCGCTGCTGAGCTCCAGCTGGAAGTGTAAAAAGAACCGGGCTGGTTAAAAAAAAGAACCGGGCGGCCCGTAAAATTGCTTAGCCGGGGCTCTGGAAGCCTAACCCGGCGTGATACTGTGCAAAAAGCCGCTGCTGAGCTCCAGCTGGAAGTGTAAAAAAAACCGGGCTGGTTAAAAAAAAGAACCGGGCGACCCTGTAAAATTGCTTAGCCGGGGCTCTGGAAGCCTAACACGGCGTGATCTTGTCCAAAAACCCGCTGCTGAGCTCCAGCTGGAAGTGTAAAAAGAACCGGGCTGGTTAAAAAAAAGAACCGGGCGGGCCGGTAAAATTGCTTAGCCGGGGCTCTGGAAGCCTAACACGGCGTGATCTTGTCCAAAAAGCCGCTCGTGAGCTCCAGCTGGAAGTGTAAAAAGAACCGGGCTGGTTCAAAAAAAGAACCGGGCGGCCCGGTAGAATTGCTTAGCCGAGGTCCTGGAAGCCTAACCCGGCGTGATCTTGCGCAAAAAGCCGCTGCTGAGCTCCAGCTGGAAGTGTAAAAAGAACCGGGCTGGTTCAAAAAAAGAACCGGGCGGCCCGGTAAAATTGCTTAGCCGGGGTCCTGGAAGCCTAACGCGGCGTGATCTTGCCCGAAAGTCGGCCTCTATACTTCCATATTAGGTACCAGGCGCTCAGAGCCAACTTGGCAAAAATTTTCTAAGTGCCCACGGCTCTGCGGGGATTGTGCGTCCGACCCGCGCCGGTTCTCCAGCCGGCCTAAAATAACGCAAAACCAGCCTCTCCCCCTGGAGCTCACAGCCAAAGGCGAAACCTTTCTAAGTGCCTACGGCTCTGCGGGCTTTTGAGTCCGCCCCGCGCCGGTTCGTCGTTTGGCCTCAAAAAGCGAAAAATCAGCCTCTCTCCCTGGAGCTCGACTCGAGTTGATCATTATACATGAAGAAATAACCAATTTCATCGTTTGGTTTATGTTTTACACGCGTTTTAAATTTTATTGCCGAAATCGCTTTTTCTCGCCGAGATAAGCACGTTTTCTGAAATGCCGCTCTCCCGTCACTCTGGTTAAAGTGTTATGAAAAAAAAGGCTGTTGGGGGCTAGGGAGTATCGAGTTGATCATTATACATGAAGAAATAACCAATTTCATCGTTTGGTTTATGTTTTACACGCGTTTTAAATTTTATTGCCGAAATCGCTTTTTCTCGCCGAGATAAGCACGTTTTCTGAAATGCCGCTCTCCCGTCACTCTGGTTAAAGTGTTATGAAAAAAAAGGCTGTTGGGGGCTAGGGAGTATCGAGTTGATCATTATACATGAAGAAATAACCAATTTCATCGTTTGGTTTATGTTTTACACGCGTTTTAAATTGTATTGCCGAAATCGCTTTTTCTCGCCGAGATAAGCACGTTTTCTGAAATGCCGCTCTCCCGTCACTCTGGTTAAAGTGTTATGAAAAAAAAGGCTGTTGGGGGCTAGGGAGTATCGAGTTGATCATTATACATGAAGAAATAACCAATTTCATCGTTTGGTTTATGTTTTACACGCGTTTTAAATTTTATTGCAGAAATCGCTTTTTCTCGCCGAGATAAGCACGTTTTCTGAAATACCGCTCTCCCGTCACTCTGGTTAAAGTGTTATGAAAAAAAAGGCTGTTGGGGGCTAGGGAGTATCGAGTTGATCATTATACATGAAGAAATAACCAATTTCATCGTTTGGTTTATGTTTTACACGCGTTTTAAATTTTATTGCCGAAATCGCTTTTTCTCGCCGAGATAAGCACGTTTTCTGAAATGCCGCTCTCCCGTCACTCTGGTTAAAGTGTTATGAAAAAAAAGGCTGTTGGGGGCTAGGGAGTATCGAGTTGATCATTATACATGAAGAAATAACCAATTTCATCGTTTGGTTTATGTTTTACACGCGTTTTAAATTTTATTGCCGAAATCGCTTTTTCTCGCCGAGATAAGCACGTTTTCTGAAATGCCGCTCTCCCGTCACTCTGGTTAAAGTGTTATGAAAAAAAAGGCTGTTGGGGGCTAGGGAGTATCGAGTTGATCATTATACATGAAGAAATAACCAATTTCATCGTTTGGTTTATGTTTTACACGCGTTTTAAATTTTATTGCCGAAATCGCTTTTTCTCGCCGAGATAAGCACGTTTTCTGAAATGCCGCTCTCCCGTCACTCTGGTTAAAGTGTTATGAAAAAAAAGGCTGTTGGGGGCTAGGGAGTATCGAGTTGATCATTATACATGAAGAAATAACCAATTTCATCGTTTGGTTTATGTTTTACACGCGTTTTAAATTTTATTGCCGAAATCGCTTTTTCTCGCCGAGATAAGCACGTTTTCTGAAATGCCGCTCTCCCGTCACTCTGGTTAAAGTGTTATGAAAAAAAAGGCTGTTGGGGGCTAGGGAGTATCGAGTTGATCATTATACATGAAGAAATAACCAATTTCATCGTTTGGTTTATGTTTTACACGCGTTTTAAATTTTATTGCCGAAATCGCTTTTTCTCGCCGAGATAAGCACGTTTTATGAAATGCCGCTCTCCCGTCACTCTGGTTAAAGTGTTATGAAAAAAAAGGCTGTTGGGGGCTAGGGAGTATCGAGTTGATCATTATACATGAAGAAATAACCAATTTCATCGTTTGGTTTATGTTTTACACGCGTTTTAAATTTTATTGCCGAAATCGCTTTTTCTCGCCGAGATAAGCACGTTTTCTGAAATGCCGCTCTCCCGTCACTCTGGTTAAAGTGTTATGAAAAAAAAGGCTGTTGGGGGCTAGGGAGTATCGAGTTGATCATTATACATGAAGAAATAACCAATTTCATCGTTTGGTTTATGTTTTACACGCGTTTTAAATTTTATTGCCGAAATCGCTTTTTCTCGCCGAGATAAGCACGTTTTCTGAAATGCCGCTCTCCCGTCACTCTGGTTAAAGTGTTATGAAAAAAAAGGCTGTTGGGGGCTAGGGAGTATCGAGTTGATCATTATACATGAAGAAATAACCAATTTCATCGTTTGGTTTATGTTTTACACGCGTTTTAAATTTTATTGCCGAAATCGCTTTTTCTCGCCGAGATAAGCACGTTTTCTGAAATGCCGCTCTCCCGTCACTCTGGTTAAAGTGTTATGAAAAAAAAGGCTGTTGGGGGCTAGGGAGTATCGAGTTGATCATTATACATGAAGAAATAACCAATTTCATCGTTTGGTTTATGTTTTACACGCGTTTTAAATTTTATTGCCGAAATCGCTTTTTCTCGCCGAGATAAGCACGTTTTCTGAAATGCCGCTCTCCCGTCACTCTGGTTAAAGTGTTATGAAAAAAAAGGCTGTTGGGGGCTAGGGAGTATCAAGTTGATCATTATACATGAAGAAATAACCAATTTCATCGTTTGGTTTATGTTTTACACGCGTTTTAAATTTTATTGCCGAAATCGCTTTTTCTCGCCGAGATAAGCACGTTTTCTGAAATGCCGCTCTCCCGTCACTCTGGTTAAAGTGTTATGAAAAAAAAGGCTGTTGGGGGCTAGGGAGTATCGAGTTGATCATTATACATGAAGAAATAACCAATTTCATCGTTTGGTTTATGTTTTACACGCGTTTTAAATTTTATTGCCGAAATCGCTTTTTCTCGCCGAGATAAGCACGTTTTCTGAAATGCCGCTCTCCCGTCACTCTGGTTAAAGTGTTATGAAAAAAAAGGCTGTTGGGGGCTAGGGAGTATCGAGTTGATCATTATACATGAAGAAATAACCAATTTCATCGTTTGGTTTATGTTTTACACGCGTTTTAAATTTTATTGCCGAAATCGCTTTTTCTCGTCGAGATAAGCACGTTTTCTGAAATGCCGCTCTCCCGTCACTCTGGTTAAAGTGTTATGAAAAAAAAGGCTGTTGGGGGCTAGGGAGTATCGAGTTGATCATTATACATGAAGAAATAACCAATTTCATCGTTTGGTTTATGTTTTACACGCGTTTTAAATTTTATTGCTGAAATCGCTTTTTCTCGCCGAGATAAGCACGTTTTCTGAAATGCCGCTCTCCCGTCACTCTGGTTAAAGTGTTATGAAAAAAAAGGCTGTTGGGGGCTAGGGAGTATCGAGTTGATCATTATACATGAAGAAATAACCAATTTCATCGTTTGGTTTATGTTTTACACGCGTTTTAAATTTTATTGCCGAAATCGCTTTTTCTCGCCGAGATAAGCACGTTTTCTGAAATGCCGCTCTCCCGTCACTCTGGTTAAAGTGTTATGAAAAAAAAGGCTGTTGGGGGCTAGGGAGTATCGAGTTGATCATTATACATGAAGAAATAACCAATTTCATCGTTTGGTTTATGTTTTACACGCGTTTTAAATTTTATTGCCGAAATCGCTTTTTCTCGCCGAGATAAGCACGTTTTCTGAAATGCCGCTCTCCCGTCACTCTGGTTAAAGTGTTATGAAAAAAAAGGCTGTTGGGGGCTAGGGAGTATCGAGTTGATCATTATACATGAAGAAATAACCAATTTCATCGTTTGGTTTATGTTTTACACGCGTTTTAAATTTTATTGCCGAAATCGCTTTTTCTCGCCGAGATAAGCACGTTTTATGAAATGCCGCTCTCCCGTCACTCTGGTTAAAGTGTTATGAAAAAAAAGGCTGTTGGGGGCTAGGGAGTATCGAGTTGATCATTATACATGAAGAAATAACCAATTTCATCGTTTGGTTTATGTTTTACACGCGTTTTAAATTTTATTGCCGAAATCGCTTTTTCTCGCCGAGATAAGCACGTTTTCTGAAATGCCGCTCTCCCGTCACTCTGGTTAAAGTGTTATGAAAAAAAAGGCTGTTGGGGGCTAGGGAGTATCGAGTTGATCATTATACATGAAGAAATAACCAATTTCATCGTTTGGTTTATGTTTTACACGCGTTTTAAATTTTATTGCCGAAATCGCTTTTTCTCGCCGAGATAAGCACGTTTTCTGAAATGCCGCTCTCCCGTCACTCTGGTTAAAGTGTTATGAAAAAAAAGGCTGTTGGGGGCTAGGGAGTATCGAGTTGATCATTATACATGAAGAAATAACCAATTTCATCGTTTGGTTTATGTTTTACACGCGTTTTAAATTTTATTGCCGAAATCGCTTTTTCTCGCCGAGATAAGCACGTTTTCTGAAATGCCGCTCTCCCGTCACTCTGGTTAAAGTGTTATGAAAAAAAAGGCTGTTGGGGGCTAGGGAGTATCGAGTTGATCATTATACATGAAGAAATAACCAATTTCATCGTTTGGTTTATGTTTTACACGCGTTTTAAATTTTATTGCCGAAATCGCTTTTTCTCGCCGAGATAAGCACGTTTTCTGAAATGCCGCTCTCCCGTCACTCTGGTTAAAGTGTTATGAAAAAAAAGGCTGTTGGGGGCTAGGGAGTATCGAGTTGATCATTATACATGAAGAAATAACCAATTTCATCGTTTGGTTTATGTTTTACACGCGTTTTAAATTTTATTGCCGAAATCGCTTTTTCTCGCCGAGATAAGCACGTTTTCTGAAATGCCGCTCTCCCGTCACTCTGGTTAAAGTGTTATGAAAAAAAAGGCTGTTGGGGGCTAGGGAGTATCGAGTTGATCATTATACATGAAGAAATAACCAATTTCATCGTTTGGTTTATGTTTTACACGCGTTTTAAATTTTATTGCCGAAATCGCTTTTTCTCGCCGAGATAAGCACGTTTTCTGAAATGCCGCTCTCCCGTCACTCTGGTTAAAGTGTTATGAAAAAAAAGGCTGTTGGGGGCTAGGGAGTATCGAGTTGATCATTATACATGAAGAAATAACCAATTTCATCGTTTGGTTTATGTTTTACACGCGTTTTAAATTTTATTGCCGAAATCGCTTTTTCTCGCCGAGATAAGCACGTTTTCTGAAATGCCGCTCTCCCGTCACTCTGGTTAAAGTGTTATGAAAAAAAAGGCTGTTGGGGGCTAGGGAGTATCGAGTTGATCATTATACATGAAGAAATAACCAATTTCATCGTTTGGTTTATGTTTTACACGCGTTTTAAATTTTATTGCCGAAATCGCTTTTTCTCGCCGAGATAAGCACGTTTTCTGAAATGCCGCTCTCCCGTCACTCTGGTTAAAGTGTTATGAAAAAAAAGGCTGTTGGGGGCTAGGGAGTATCGAGTTGATCATTATACATGAAGAAATAACCAATTTCATCGTTTGGTTTATGTTTTACACGCGTTTTAAATTTTATTGCCGAAATCGCTTTTTCTCGCCGAGATAAGCACGTTTTCTGAAATGCCGCTCTCCCGTCACTCTGGTTAAAGTGTTATGAAAAAAAAGGCTGTTGGGGGCTAGGGAGTATCGAGTTGATCATTATACATGAAGAAATAACCAATTTCATCGTTTGGTTTATGTTTTACACGCGTTTTAAATTTTATTGCCGAAATCGCTTTTTCTCGCCGAGATAAGCACGTTTTCTGAAATGCCGCTCTCCCGTCACTCTGGTTAAAGTGTTATGAAAAAAAAGGCTGTTGGGGGCTAGGGAGTATCGAGTTGATCATTATACATGAAGAAATAACCAATTTCATCGTTTGGTTTATGTTTTACACGCGTTTTAAATTTTATTGCCGAAATCGCTTTTTCTCGCCGAGATAAGCACGTTTTCTGAAATGCCGCTCTCCCGTCACTCTGGTTAAAGTGTTATGAAAAAAAAGGCTGTTGGGGGCTAGGGAGTATCGAGTTGATCATTATACATGAAGAAATAACCAATTTCATCGTTTGGTTTATGTTTTACACGCGTTTTAAATTTTATTGCCGAAATCGCTTTTTCTCGCCGAGATAAGCACGTTTTCTGAAATGCCGCTCTCCCGTCACTCTGGTTAAAGTGTTATGAAAAAAAAGGCTGTTGGGGGCTAGGGAGTATCGAGTTGATCATTATACATGAAGAAATAACCAATTTCATCGTTTGGTTTATGTTTTACACGCGTTTTAAATTTTATTGCCGAAATCGCTTTTTCTCGCCGAGATAAGCACGTTTTCTGAAATGCCGCTCTCCCGTCACTCTGGTTAAAGTGTTATGAAAAAAAAGGCTGTTGGGGGCTAGGGAGTATCGAGTTGATCATTATACATGAAGAAATAACCAATTTCATCGTTTGGTTTATGTTTTACACGCGTTTTAAATTTTATTGCCGAAATCGCTTTTTCTCGCCGAGATAAGCACGTTTTCTGAAATGCCGCTCTCCCGTCACTCTGGTTAAAGTGTTATGAAAAAAAAGGCTGTTGGGGGCTAGGGAGTATCGAGTTGATCATTATACATGAAGAAATAACCAATTTCATCGTTTGGTTTATGTTTTACACGCGTTTTAAATTTTATTGCCGAAATCGCTTTTTCTCGCCGAGATAAGCACGTTTTCTGAAATGCCGCTCTCCCGTCACTCTGGTTAAAGTGTTATGAAAAAAAAGGCTGTTGGGGGCTAGGGAGTATCGAGTTGATCATTATACATGAAGAAATAACCAATTTCATCGTTTGGTTTATGTTTTACACGCGTTTTAAATTTTATTGCCGAAATCGCTTTTTCTCGCCGAGATAAGCACGTTTTCTGAAATGCCGCTCTCCCGTCACTCTGGTTAAAGTGTTATGAAAAAAAAGGCTGTTGGGGGCTAGGGAGTATCGAGTTGATCATTATACATGAAGAAATAACCAATTTCATCGTTTGGTTTATGTTTTACACGCGTTTTAAATTTTATTGCCGAAATCGCTTTTTCTCGCCGAGATAAGCACGTTTTCTGAAATGCCGCTCTCCCGTCACTCTGGTTAAAGTGTTATGAAAAAAAAGGCTGTTGGGGGCTAGGGAGTATCGAGTTGATCATTATACATGAAGAAATAACCAATTTCATCGTTTGGTTTATGTTTTACACGCGTTTTAAATTTTATTGCCGAAATCGCTTTTTCTCGCCGAGATAAGCACGTTTTCTGAAATGCCGCTCTCCCGTCACTCTGGTTAAAGTGTTATGAAAAAAAAGGCTGTTGGGGGCTAGGGAGTATCGAGTTGATCATTATACATGAAGAAATAACCAATTTCATCGTTTGGTTTATGTTTTACACGCGTTTTAAATTTTATTGCCGAAATCGCTTTTTCTCGCCGAGATAAGCACGTTTTCTGAAATGCCGCTCTCCCGTCACTCTGGTTAAAGTGTTATGAAAAAAAAGGCTGTTGGGGGCTAGGGAGTATCGAGTTGATCATTATACATGAAGAAATAACCAATTTCATCGTTTGGTTTATGTTTTACACGCGTTTTAAATTTTATTGCCGAAATCGCTTTTTCTCGCCGAGATAAGCACGTTTTCTGAAATGCCGCTCTCCCGTCACTCTGGTTAAAGTGTTATGAAAAAAAAGGCTGTTGGGGGCTAGGGAGTATCGAGTTGATCATTATACATGAAGAAATAACCAATTTCATCGTTTGGTTTATGTTTTACACGCGTTTTAAATTTTATTGCCGAAATCGCTTTTTCTCGCCGAGATAAGCACGTTTTCTGAAATGCCGCTCTCCCGTCACTCTGGTTAAAGTGTTATGAAAAAAAAGGCTGTTGGGGGCTAGGGAGTATCGAGTTGATCATTATACATGAAGAAATAACCAATTTCATCGTTTGGTTTATGTTTTACACGCGTTTTAAATTTTATTGCCGAAATCGCTTTTTCTCGCCGAGATAAGCACGTTTTCTGAAATGCCGCTCTCCCGTCACTCTGGTTAAAGTGTTATGAAAAAAAAGGCTGTTGGGGGCTAGGGAGTATCGAGTTGATCATTATACATGAAGAAATAACCAATTTCATCGTTTGGTTTATGTTTTACACGCGTTTTAAATTTTATTGCCGAAATCGCTTTTTCTCGCCGAGATAAGCACGTTTTCTGAAATGCCGCTCTCCCGTCACTCTGGTTAAAGTGTTATGAAAAAAAAGGCTGTTGGGGGCTAGGGAGTATCGAGTTGATCATTATACATGAAGAAATAACCAATTTCATCGTTTGGTTTATGTTTTACACGCGTTTTAAATTTTATTGCCGAAATCGCTTTTTCTCGCCGAGATAAGCACGTTTTCTGAAATGCCGCTCTCCCGTCACTCTGGTTAAAGTGTTATGAAAAAAAAGGCTGTTGGGGGCTAGGGAGTATCGAGTTGATCATTATACATGAAGAAATAACCAATTTCATCGTTTGGTTTATGTTTTACACGCGTTTTAAATTTTATTGCCGAAATCGCTTTTTCTCGCCGAGATAAGCACGTTTTCTGAAATGCCGCTCTCCCGTCACTCTGGTTAAAGTGTTATGAAAAAAAAGGCTGTTGGGGGCTAGGGAGTATCGAGTTGATCATTATACATGAAGAAATAACCAATTTCATCGTTTGGTTTATGTTTTACACGCGTTTTAAATTTTATTGCCGAAATCGCTTTTTCTCGCCGAGATAAGCACGTTTTCTGAAATGCCGCTCTCCCGTCACTCTGGTTAAAGTGTTATGAAAAAAAAGGCTGTTGGGGGCTAGGGAGTATCGAGTTGATCATTATACATGAAGAAATAACCAATTTCATCGTTTGGTTTATGTTTTACACGCGTTTTAAATTTTATTGCCGAAATCGCTTTTTCTCGCCGAGATAAGCACGTTTTCTGAAATGCCGCTCTCCCGTCACTCTGGTTAAAGTGTTATGAAAAAAAAGGCTGTTGGGGGCTAGGGAGTATCGAGTTGATCATTATACATGAAGAAATAACCAATTTCATCGTTTGGTTTATGTTTTACACGCGTTTTAAATTTTATTGCCGAAATCGCTTTTTCTCGCCGAGATAAGCACGTTTTCTGAAATGCCGCTCTCCCGTCACTCTGGTTAAAGTGTTATGAAAAAAAAGGCTGTTGGGGGCTAGGGAGTATCGAGTTGATCATTATACATGAAGAAATAACCAATTTCATCGTTTGGTTTATGTTTTACACGCGTTTTAAATTTTATTGCCGAAATCGCTTTTTCTCGCCGAGATAAGCACGTTTTCTGAAATGCCGCTCTCCCGTCACTCTGGTTAAAGTGTTATGAAAAAAAAGGCTGTTGGGGGCTAGGGAGTATCGAGTTGATCATTATACATGAAGAAATAACCAATTTCATCGTTTGGTTTATGTTTTACACGCGTTTTAAATTTTATTGCCGAAATCGCTTTTTCTCGCCGAGATAAGCACGTTTTCTGAAATGCCGCTCTCCCGTCACTCTGGTTAAAGTGTTATGAAAAAAAAGGCTGTTGGGGGCTAGGGAGTATCGAGTTGATCATTATACATGAAGAAATAACCAATTTCATCGTTTGGTTTATGTTTTACACGCGTTTTAAATTTTATTGCCGAAATCGCTTTTTCTCGCCGAGATAAGCACGTTTTCTGAAATGCCGCTCTCCCGTCACTCTGGTTAAAGTGTTATGAAAAAAAAGGCTGTTGGGGGCTAGGGAGTATCGAGTTGATCATTATACATGAAGAAATAACCAATTTCATCGTTTGGTTTATGTTTTACACGCGTTTTAAATTTTATTGCCGAAATCGCTTTTTCTCGCCGAGATAAGCACGTTTTCTGAAATGCCGCTCTCCCGTCACTCTGGTTAAAGTGTTATGAAAAAAAAGGCTGTTGGGGGCTAGGGAGTATCGAGTTGATCATTATACATGAAGAAATAACCAATTTCATCGTTTGGTTTATGTTTTACACGCGTTTTAAATTTTATTGCCGAAATCGCTTTTTCTCGCCGAGATAAGCACGTTTTCTGAAATGCCGCTCTCCCGTCACTCTGGTTAAAGTGTTATGAAAAAAAAGGCTGTTGGGGGCTAGGGAGTATCGAGTTGATCATTATACATGAAGAAATAACCAATTTCATCGTTTGGTTTATGTTTTACACGCGTTTTAAATTTTATTGCCGAAATCGCTTTTTCTCGCCGAGATAAGCACGTTTTCTGAAATGCCGCTCTCCCGTCACTCTGGTTAAAGTGTTATGAAAAAAAAGGCTGTTGGGGGCTAGGGAGTATCGAGTTGATCATTATACATGAAGAAATAACCAATTTCATCGTTTGGTTTATGTTTTACACGCGTTTTAAATTTTATTGCCGAAATCGCTTTTTCTCGCCGAGATAAGCACGTTTTCTGAAATGCCGCTCTCCCGTCACTCTGGTTAAAGTGTTATGAAAAAAAAGGCTGTTGGGGGCTAGGGAGTATCGAGTTGATCATTATACATGAAGAAATAACCAATTTCATCGTTTGGTTTATGTTTTACACGCGTTTTAAATTTTATTGCCGAAATCGCTTTTTCTCGCCGAGATAAGCACGTTTTCTGAAATGCCGCTCTCCCGTCACTCTGGTTAAAGTGTTATGAAAAAAAAGGCTGTTGGGGGCTAGGGAGTATCGAGTTGATCATTATACATGAAGAAATAACCAATTTCATCGTTTGGTTTATGTTTTACACGCGTTTTAAATTTTATTGCCGAAATCGCTTTTTCTCGCCGAGATAAGCACGTTTTCTGAAATGCCGCTCTCCCGTCACTCTGGTTAAAGTGTTATGAAAAAAAAGGCTGTTGGGGGCTAGGGAGTATCGAGTTGATCATTATACATGAAGAAATAACCAATTTCATCGTTTGGTTTATGTTTTACACGCGTTTTAAATTTTATTGCCGAAATCGCTTTTTCTCGCCGAGATAAGCACGTTTTCTGAAATGCCGCTCTCCCGTCACTCTGGTTAAAGTGTTATGAAAAAAAAGGCTGTTGGGGGCTAGGGAGTATCGAGTTGATCATTATACATGAAGAAATAACCAATTTCATCGTTTGGTTTATGTTTTACACGCGTTTTAAATTTTATTGCCGAAATCGCTTTTTCTCGCCGAGATAAGCACGTTTTCTGAAATGCCGCTCTCCCGTCACTCTGGTTAAAGTGTTATGAAAAAAAAGGCTGTTGGGGGCTAGGGAGTATCGAGTTGATCATTATACATGAAGAAATAACCAATTTCATCGTTTGGTTTATGTTTTACACGCGTTTTAAATTTTATTGCCGAAATCGCTTTTTCTCGCCGAGATAAGCACGTTTTCTGAAATGCCGCTCTCCCGTCACTCTGGTTAAAGTGTTATGAAAAAAAAGGCTGTTGGGGGCTAGGGAGTATCGAGTTGATCATTATACATGAAGAAATAACCAATTTCATCGTTTGGTTTATGTTTTACACGCGTTTTAAATTTTATTGCCGAAATCGCTTTTTCTCGCCGAGATAAGCACGTTTTCTGAAATGCCGCTCTCCCGTCACTCTGGTTAAAGTGTTATGAAAAAAAAGGCTGTTGGGGGCTAGGGAGTATCGAGTTGATCATTATACATGAAGAAATAACCAATTTCATCGTTTGGTTTATGTTTTACACGCGTTTTAAATTTTATTGCCGAAATCGCTTTTTCTCGCCGAGATAAGCACGTTTTCTGAAATGCCGCTCTCCCGTCACTCTGGTTAAAGTGTTATGAAAAAAAAGGCTGTTGGGGGCTAGGGAGTATCGAGTTGATCATTATACATGAAGAAATAACCAATTTCATCGTTTGGTTTATGTTTTACACGCGTTTTAAATTTTATTGCCGAAATCGCTTTTTCTCGCCGAGATAAGCACGTTTTCTGAAATGCCGCTCTCCCGTCACTCTGGTTAAAGTGTTATGAAAAAAAAGGCTGTTGGGGGCTAGGGAGTATCGAGTTGATCATTATACATGAAGAAATAACCAATTTCATCGTTTGGTTTATGTTTTACACGCGTTTTAAATTTTATTGCCGAAATCGCTTTTTCTCGCCGAGATAAGCACGTTTTCTGAAATGCCGCTCTCCCGTCACTCTGGTTAAAGTGTTATGAAAAAAAAGGCTGTTGGGGGCTAGGGAGTATCGAGTTGATCATTATACATGAAGAAATAACCAATTTCATCGTTTGGTTTATGTTTTACACGCGTTTTAAATTTTATTGCCGAAATCGCTTTTTCTCGCCGAGATAAGCACGTTTTCTGAAATGCCGCTCTCCCGTCACTCTGGTTAAAGTGTTATGAAAAAAAAGGCTGTTGGGGGCTAGGGAGTATCGAGTTGATCATTATACATGAAGAAATAACCAATTTCATCGTTTGGTTTATGTTTTACACGCGTTTTAAATTTTATTGCCGAAATCGCTTTTTCTCGCCGAGATAAGCACGTTTTCTGAAATGCCGCTCTCCCGTCACTCTGGTTAAAGTGTTATGAAAAAAAAGGCTGTTGGGGGCTAGGGAGTATCGAGTTGATCATTATACATGAAGAAATAACCAATTTCATCGTTTGGTTTATGTTTTACACGCGTTTTAAATTTTATTGCCGAAATCGCTTTTTCTCGCCGAGATAAGCACGTTTTCTGAAATGCCGCTCTCCCGTCACTCTGGTTAAAGTGTTATGAAAAAAAAGGCTGTTGGGGGCTAGGGAGTATCGAGTTGATCATTATACATGAAGAAATAACCAATTTCATCGTTTGGTTTATGTTTTACACGCGTTTTAAATTTTATTGCCGAAATCGCTTTTTCTCGCCGAGATAAGCACGTTTTCTGAAATGCCGCTCTCCCGTCACTCTGGTTAAAGTGTTATGAAAAAAAAGGCTGTTGGGGGCTAGGGAGTATCGAGTTGATCATTATACATGAAGAAATAACCAATTTCATCGTTTGGTTTATGTTTTACACGCGTTTTAAATTTTATTGCCGAAATCGCTTTTTCTCGCCGAGATAAGCACGTTTTCTGAAATGCCGCTCTCCCGTCACTCTGGTTAAAGTGTTATGAAAAAAAAGGCTGTTGGGGGCTAGGGAGTATCGAGTTGATCATTATACATGAAGAAATAACCAATTTCATCGTTTGGTTTATGTTTTACACGCGTTTTAAATTTTATTGCCGAAATCGCTTTTTCTCGCCGAGATAAGCACGTTTTCTGAAATGCCGCTCTCCCGTCACTCTGGTTAAAGTGTTATGAAAAAAAAGGCTGTTGGGGGCTAGGGAGTATCGAGTTGATCATTATACATGAAGAAATAACCAATTTCATCGTTTGGTTTATGTTTTACACGCGTTTTAAATTTTATTGCCGAAATCGCTTTTTCTCGCCGAGATAAGCACGTTTTCTGAAATGCCGCTCTCCCGTCACTCTGGTTAAAGTGTTATGAAAAAAAAGGCTGTTGGGGGCTAGGGAGTATCGAGTTGATCATTATACATGAAGAAATAACCAATTTCATCGTTTGGTTTATGTTTTACACGCGTTTTAAATTTTATTGCCGAAATCGCTTTTTCTCGCCGAGATAAGCACGTTTTCTGAAATGCCGCTCTCCCGTCACTCTGGTTAAAGTGTTATGAAAAAAAAGGCTGTTGGGGGCTAGGGAGTATCGAGTTGATCATTATACATGAAGAAATAACCAATTTCATCGTTTGGTTTATGTTTTACACGCGTTTTAAATTTTATTGCCGAAATCGCTTTTTCTCGCCGAGATAAGCACGTTTTCTGAAATGCCGCTCTCCCGTCACTCTGGTTAAAGTGTTATGAAAAAAAAGGCTGTTGGGGGCTAGGGAGTATCGAGTTGATCATTATACATGAAGAAATAACCAATTTCATCGTTTGGTTTATGTTTTACACGCGTTTTAAATTTTATTGCCGAAATCGCTTTTTCTCGCCGAGATAAGCACGTTTTCTGAAATGCCGCTCTCCCGTCACTCTGGTTAAAGTGTTATGAAAAAAAAGGCTGTTGGGGGCTAGGGAGTATCGAGTTGATCATTATACATGAAGAAATAACCAATTTCATCGTTTGGTTTATGTTTTACACGCGTTTTAAATTTTATTGCCGAAATCGCTTTTTCTCGCCGAGATAAGCACGTTTTCTGAAATGCCGCTCTCCCGTCACTCTGGTTAAAGTGTTATGAAAAAAAAGGCTGTTGGGGGCTAGGGAGTATCGAGTTGATCATTATACATGAAGAAATAACCAATTTCATCGTTTGGTTTATGTTTTACACGCGTTTTAAATTTTATTGCCGAAATCGCTTTTTCTCGCCGAGATAAGCACGTTTTCTGAAATGCCGCTCTCCCGTCGACTCTGGTTAAAGTGTTATGAAAAAAAAGGCTGTTGGGGGCTAGGGAGTATCGAGTTGATCATTATACATGAAGAAATAACCAATTTCATCGTTTGGTTTATGTTTTACACGCGTTTTAAATTTTATTGCCGAAATCGCTTTTTCTCGCCGAGATAAGCACGTTTTCTGAAATGCCGCTCTCCCGTCACTCTGGTTAAAGTGTTATGAAAAAAAAGGCTGTTGGGGGCTAGGGAGTATCGAGTTGATCATTATACATGAAGAAATAACCAATTTCATCGTTTGGTTTATGTTTTACACGCGTTTTAAATTTTATTGCCGAAATCGCTTTTTCTCGCCGAGATAAGCACGTTTTCTGAAATGCCGCTCTCCCGTCACTCTGGTTAAAGTGTTATGAAAAAAAAGGCTGTTGGGGGCTAGGGAGTATCGAGTTGATCATTATACATGAAGAAATAACCAATTTCATCGTTTGGTTTATGTTTTACACGCGTTTTAAATTTTATTGCCGAAATCGCTTTTTCTCGCCGAGATAAGCACGTTTTCTGAAATGCCGCTCTCCCGTCACTCTGGTTAAAGTGTTATGAAAAAAAAGGCTGTTGGGGGCTAGGGAGTATCGAGTTGATCATTATACATGAAGAAATAACCAATTTCATCGTTTGGTTTATGTTTTACACGCGTTTTAAATTTTATTGCCGAAATCGCTTTTTCTCGCCGAGATAAGCACGTTTTCTGAAATGCCGCTCTCCCGTCACTCTGGTTAAAGTGTTATGAAAAAAAAGGCTGTTGGGGGCTAGGGAGTATCGAGTTGATCATTATACATGAAGAAATAACCAATTTCATCGTTTGGTTTATGTTTTACACGCGTTTTAAATTTTATTGCCGAAATCGCTTTTTCTCGCCGAGATAAGCACGTTTTCTGAAATGCCGCTCTCCCGTCACTCTGGTTAAAGTGTTATGAAAAAAAAGGCTGTTGGGGGCTAGGGAGTATCGAGTTGATCATTATACATGAAGAAATAACCAATTTCATCGTTTGGTTTATGTTTTACACGCGTTTTAAATTTTATTGCCGAAATCGCTTTTTCTCGCCGAGATAAGCACGTTTTCTGAAATGCCGCTCTCCCGTCACTCTGGTTAAAGTGTTATGAAAAAAAAGGCTGTTGGGGGCTAGGGAGTATCGAGTTGATCATTATACATGAAGAAATAACCAATTTCATCGTTTGGTTTATGTTTTACACGCGTTTTAAATTTTATTGCCGAAATCGCTTTTTCTCGCCGAGATAAGCACGTTTTCTGAAATGCCGCTCTCCCGTCACTCTGGTTAAAGTGTTATGAAAAAAAAGGCTGTTGGGGGCTAGGGAGTATCGAGTTGATCATTATACATGAAGAAATAACCAATTTCATCGTTTGGTTTATGTTTTACACGCGTTTTAAATTTTATTGCCGAAATCGCTTTTTCTCGCCGAGATAAGCACGTTTTCTGAAATGCCGCTCTCCCGTCACTCTGGTTAAAGTGTTATGAAAAAAAAGGCTGTTGGGGGCTAGGGAGTATCGAGTTGATCATTATACATGAAGAAATAACCAATTTCATCGTTTGGTTTATGTTTTACACGCGTTTTAAATTTTATTGCCGAAATCGCTTTTTCTCGCCGAGATAAGCACGTTTTCTGAAATGCCGCTCTCCCGTCACTCTGGTTAAAGTGTTATGAAAAAAAAGGCTGTTGGGGGCTAGGGAGTATCGAGTTGATCATTATACATGAAGAAATAACCAATTTCATCGTTTGGTTTATGTTTTACACGCGTTTTAAATTTTATTGCCGAAATCGCTTTTTCTCGCCGAGATAAGCACGTTTTCTGAAATGCCGCTCTCCCGTCACTCTGGTTAAAGTGTTATGAAAAAAAAGGCTGTTGGGGGCTAGGGAGTATCGAGTTGATCATTATACATGAAGAAATAACCAATTTCATCGTTTGGTTTATGTTTTACACGCGTTTTAAATTTTATTGCCGAAATCGCTTTTTCTCGCCGAGATAAGCACGTTTTCTGAAATGCCGCTCTCCCGTCACTCTGGTTAAAGTGTTATGAAAAAAAAGGCTGTTGGGGGCTAGGGAGTATCGAGTTGATCATTATACATGAAGAAATAACCAATTTCATCGTTTGGTTTATGTTTTACACGCGTTTTAAATTTTATTGCCGAAATCGCTTTTTCTCGCCGAGATAAGCACGTTTTCTGAAATGCCGCTCTCCCGTCACTCTGGTTAAAGTGTTATGAAAAAAAAGGCTGTTGGGGGCTAGGGAGTATCGAGTTGATCATTATACATGAAGAAATAACCAATTTCATCGTTTGGTTTATGTTTTACACGCGTTTTAAATTTTATTGCCGAAATCGCTTTTTCTCGCCGAGATAAGCACGTTTTCTGAAATGCCGCTCTCCCGTCACTCTGGTTAAAGTGTTATGAAAAAAAAGGCTGTTGGGGGCTAGGGAGTATCGAGTTGATCATTATACATGAAGAAATAACCAATTTCATCGTTTGGTTTATGTTTTACACGCGTTTTAAATTTTATTGCCGAAATCGCTTTTTCTCGCCGAGATAAGCACGTTTTCTGAAATGCCGCTCTCCCGTCACTCTGGTTAAAGTGTTATGAAAAAAAAGGCTGTTGGGGGCTAGGGAGTATCGAGTTGATCATTATACATGAAGAAATAACCAATTTCATCGTTTGGTTTATGTTTTACACGCGTTTTAAATTTTATTGCCGAAATCGCTTTTTCTCGCCGAGATAAGCACGTTTTCTGAAATGCCGCTCTCCCGTCACTCTGGTTAAAGTGTTATGAAAAAAAAGGCTGTTGGGGGCTAGGGAGTATCGAGTTGATCATTATACATGAAGAAATAACCAATTTCATCGTTTGGTTTATGTTTTACACGCGTTTTAAATTTTATTGCCGAAATCGCTTTTTCTCGCCGAGATAAGCACGTTTTCTGAAATGCCGCTCTCCCGTCACTCTGGTTAAAGTGTTATGAAAAAAAAGGCTGTTGGGGGCTAGGGAGTATCGAGTTGATCATTATACATGAAGAAATAACCAATTTCATCGTTTGGTTTATGTTTTACACGCGTTTTAAATTTTATTGCCGAAATCGCTTTTTCTCGCCGAGATAAGCACGTTTTCTGAAATGCCGCTCTCCCGTCACTCTGGTTAAAGTGTTATGAAAAAAAAGGCTGTTGGGGGCTAGGGAGTATCGAGTTGATCATTATACATGAAGAAATAACCAATTTCATCGTTTGGTTTATGTTTTACACGCGTTTTAAATTTTATTGCCGAAATCGCTTTTTCTCGCCGAGATAAGCACGTTTTCTGAAATGCCGCTCTCCCGTCACTCTGGTTAAAGTGTTATGAAAAAAAAGGCTGTTGGGGGCTAGGGAGTATCGAGTTGATCATTATACATGAAGAAATAACCAATTTCATCGTTTGGTTTATGTTTTACACGCGTTTTAAATTTTATTGCCGAAATCGCTTTTTCTCGCCGAGATAAGCACGTTTTCTGAAATGCCGCTCTCCCGTCACTCTGGTTAAAGTGTTATGAAAAAAAAGGCTGTTGGGGGCTAGGGAGTATCGAGTTGATCATTATACATGAAGAAATAACCAATTTCATCGTTTGGTTTATGTTTTACACGCGTTTTAAATTTTATTACCGAAATCGCTTTTTCTCGCCGAGATAAGCACGTTTTCTAAAATGCGCTCTCCCGTCACTCTGGTTAAAGTGTTATGAAAAAAAAGGCTGTTGGGGCTAGGGAGTATCGAGTTGATCATTATACATGAAGAAATAACCAATTTCATCGTTTGGTTTATGTTTTACACGCGTTTTAAATTTTATTGCCGAAATCGCTTTTTCTCGCCGAGATAAGCACGTTTTCTGAAATGCCGCTCTCCGTCACTCTGGTTAAAGTGTTATGAAAAAAAAGGCTGTTGGGGGCTAGGGAGTATCGAGTTGATCATTATACATGAAGAAATAACCAATTTCATCGTTTGGTTTATGTTTTACACGCGTTTTAAATTTTATTGCCGAAATCGCTTTTTCTCGCCGAGATAAGCACGTTTTCTGAAATGCCGCTCTCCCGTCACTCTGGTTAAAGTGTTATGAAAAAAAAGGCTGTTGGGGGCTAGGGAGTATCGAGTTGATCATTATACATGAAGAATAACCAATTTCATCGTTTGGTTTATGTTTTACACGCGTTTTAAATTTTATTGCCGAAATCGCTTTTTCTCGCCGAGATAAGCACGTTTTCTGAAATGCCGCTCTCCCGTCACTCTGGTTAAAGTGTTATGAAAAAAAAGGCTGTTGGGGGCTAGGGAGTATCGAGTTGATCATTATACATGAAGAAATAACCAATTTCATCGTTTGGTTTATGTTTTACACGCGTTTTAAATTTTATTGCCGAAATCGCTTTTTCTCGCCGAGATAAGCACGTTTTCTGAAATGCCGCTCTCCGTCACTCTGGTTAAAGTGTTATGAAAAAAAAGGCTGTTGGGGGCTAGGGAGTATCGAGTTGATCATTATACATGAAGAAATAACCAATTTCATCGTTTGGTTTATGTTTTACACGCGTTTTAAATTTTATTGCCGAAATCGCTTTTTCTCGCCGAGATAAGCACGTTTTCTGAAATGCCGCTCTCCCGTCACTCTGGTTAAAGTGTTATGAAAAAAAAGGCTGTTGGGGGCTAGGGAGTATCGAGTTGATCATTATACATGAAGAAATAACCAATTTCATCGTTTGGTTTATGTTTTACACGCGTTTTAAATTTTATTGCCGAAATCGCTTTTTCTCGCCGAGATAAGCACGTTTTCTGAAATGCCGCTCTCCCGTCACTCTGGTTAAAGTGTTATGAAAAAAAAGGCTGTTGGGGGCTAGGGAGTATCGAGTTGATCATTATACATGAAGAAATAACCAATTTCATCGTTTGGTTTATGTTTTACACGCGTTTTAAATTTTATTGCCGAAATCGCTTTTTCTCGCCGAGATAAGCACGTTTTCTGAAATGCCGCTCTCCCGTCACTCTGGTTAAAGTGTTATGAAAAAAAAGGCTGTTGGGGGCTAGGGAGTATCGAGTTGATCATTATACATGAAGAAATAACCAATTTCATCGTTTGGTTTATGTTTTACACGCGTTTTAAATTTTATTGCCGAAATCGCTTTTTCTCGCCGAGATAAGCACGTTTTCTGAAATGCCGCTCTCCCGTCACTCTGGTTAAAGTGTTATGAAAAAAAAGGCTGTTGGGGGCTAGGGAGTATCGAGTTGATCATTATACATGAAGAAATAACCAATTTCATCGTTTGGTTTATGTTTTACACGCGTTTTAAATTTTATTGCCGAAATCGCTTTTTCTCGCCGAGATAAGCACGTTTTCTGAAATGCCGCTCTCCCGTCACTCTGGTTAAAGTGTTATGAAAAAAAAGGCTGTTGGGGGCTAGGGAGTATCGAGTTGATCATTATACATGAAGAAATAACCAATTTCATCGTTTGGTTTATGTTTTACACGCGTTTTAAATTTTATTGCCGAAATCGCTTTTTCTCGCCGAGATAAGCACGTTTTCTGAAATGCCGCTCTCCCGTCACTCTGGTTAAAGTGTTATGAAAAAAAAGGCTGTTGGGGGCTAGGGAGTATCGAGTTGATCATTATACATGAAGAAATAACCAATTTCATCGTTTGGTTTATGTTTTACACGCGTTTTAAATTTTATTGCCGAAATCGCTTTTTCTCGCCGAGATAAGCACGTTTTCTGAAATGCCGCTCTCCCGTCACTCTGGTTAAAGTGTTATGAAAAAAAAGGCTGTTGGGGGCTAGGGAGTATCGAGTTGATCATTATACATGAAGAAATAACCAATTTCATCGTTTGGTTTATGTTTTACACGCGTTTTAAATTTTATTGCCGAAATCGCTTTTTCTCGCCGAGATAAGCACGTTTTCTGAAATGCCGCTCTCCCGTCACTCTGGTTAAAGTGTTATGAAAAAAAAGGCTGTTGGGGGCTAGGGAGTATCGAGTTGATCATTATACATGAAGAAATAACCAATTTCATCGTTTGGTTTATGTTTTACACGCGTTTTAAATTTTATTGCCGAAATCGCTTTTTCTCGCCGAGATAAGCACGTTTTCTGAAATGCCGCTCTCCCGTCACTCTGGTTAAAGTGTTATGAAAAAAAAGGCTGTTGGGGGCTAGGGAGTATCGAGTTGATCATTATACATGAAGAAATAACCAATTTCATCGTTTGGTTTATGTTTTACACGCGTTTTAAATTTTATTGCCGAAATCGCTTTTTCTCGCCGAGATAAGCACGTTTTCTGAAATGCCGCTCTCCCGTCACTCTGGTTAAAGTGTTATGAAAAAAAAGGCTGTTGGGGGGTCTAGGGAGTATCGAGTTGATCTTATACATGAAGAAATATCCAATTTCATCGTTTGGTTTATGTTTTACACGCGTTTAAATTTTATTGCCGAAATCGCTTTTTCTCGCCGAGATAAGCACGTTTTCTGAAATGCCGCTCTCCCGTCACTCTGGTTAAAGTGTTATGAAAAAAAAGGCTGTTGGGGCTAGGGAGTATCGAGTTGATCATTATACATGAAGAAATAACCAATTTCATCGTTTGGTTTATGTTTTACACGCGTTTTAATTTTATTGCCGAAATCGCTTTTTCTCCGCCGAGATAAGCACGTTTTCTGAAATGCCGCTCTCCCGTCACTCTGGTTAAAGTGTTATGAAAAAAAAAGGCTGTTGGGGGCTAGGGAGTATCGAGTTGATCATTATACATGAAGAAATAACCAATTTCATCGTTTGGTTTATGTTTACACGATGCTGAGCTCCAGCTGGAAGTGTAAAAAGAACCGGGCTGGTTAAAAAAGAACCGGGCGACCCGGTAAAATTGCTTAGCCGGGGCTCTGGAAGCCTAACACGGCGTGATCTTGTCCAAAAAGCCGCTGCTGAGCTCCAGCTGGAAGTGTAAAAAGAACCGGGCTGGTTAAAAAAAAGAACCGGGCGACCCGGTAAAATTGCTTAGCCGGGGCTCTGGAAGCCTAACATGGCGTGATCTTGTCCAAAAAGCGCTGCTGAGCTCCAGCTGGAAGTGTAAAAAGAACCGGGCTGGTTAAAAAAAAGAACCGGGCGGCCCGGTAAAATTGCTTAGCCGGGGCTCTGGAAGCCTAACCCGGCGTGATACTGTGCAAAAAGCCGCTGCTGAGCTCCAGCTGGAAGTGTAAAAAAAACCGGGCTGGTTAAAAAAAAGAACCGGGCGACCCTGTAAAATTGCTTAGCCGGGGCTCTGGAAGCCTAACACGGCGTGATCTTGTCCAAAAACCCGCTGCTGAGCTCCAGCTGGAAGTGTAAAAAGAACCGGGCGGGCCGGTAAATTGCTTAGCCGGGGCTCTGGAAGCCTAACACGGCGTGATCTTGTCCAAAAAGCCGCTCGTGAGCTCCAGCTGGAAGTGTAAAAAGAACCGGGCTGGTTCAAAAAAAGAACCGGGCGGCCCGGTAGAATTGCTTAGCCGAGGTCCTGGAAGCCTAACCCGGCGTGATCTTGCGCAAAAAGCCGCTGCTGAGCTCCAGCTGGAAGTGTAAAAAGAACCGGGCTGGTTCAAAAAAAGAACCGGGCGGCCCGGTAAAATTGCTTAGCCGGGGTCCTGGAAGCCTAACGCGGCGTGATCTTGCCCGAAAGTCGGCCTCTATACTTCCATATTAGGTACCAGGCGCTCAGAGCCAACTTGGCAAAAATTTTCTAAGTGCCCACGGCTCATCGGGGATTGTGCGTCCGACCCGCGCCGGTTCTCCAGCCGGCCTAAAATAACGCAAAACCAGCCCTCTCCCCCTGGAGCTCACAGCCAAAGGCGAAACTTTTCTAAGTGCCTACGGCTCTGCGGGCTTTTGAGTCCGCCCCGCGCCGGTTCGTCGGTCGGCCTCAAAAGCGAAAAATCAGCCTCTCTCCTGGAGCTCGACTCGAGTTGATCATTATACATGAAGAAATAACCAATTTCATCGTTTGGTTTATGTTTTACACGCGTTTTAAATTTTATTGCCGAAATCGCTTTTTCTCGCCGAGATAAGCACGTTTTCTGAAATGCCGCTCTCCCGTCACTCTGGTTAAAGTGTTATGAAAAAAAAGGCTGTTGGGGCTAGGGAGTATCGAGTTGATCATTATACATGAAGAAATAACCAATTTCATCGTTTGATTTATGTTTTACACGCCTTTTAAATTTTATTGCCGAAATCGCTTTTTCTCGCCGAGATAAGCACGTTTTCTGAAATGCCGCTCTCCCGTCACTCTGGTTAAAGTGTTATGAAAAAAAAGGCTGTTGGGGGCTAGGGAGTATCGAGTTGATCATTATACATGAAGAAATAACCAATTCCATCGTTTGGTTTATGTTTTACACGATGCTGAGCTCCAGCTGGAAGTGTAAAAAGAACCGGGCTGGTTAAAAAAAGAACCGGGCGACCCGGTAAAATTGCTTAGCCGGGGCTCTGGAAGCCTAACACGGCGTGATCTTGTCCAAAAAGCCGCTGCTGAGCTCCAGCTGGAAGTGTAAAAAGAACTGGGCTGGTTAAAAAAAGAACCGGGCGACCCGGTAAAATTGCTTAGCCGGGGCTCTGGAAGCCTAACACGGCGTGATCTTGTCCAAAAAGCCGCTGCTGAGCTCCAGCTGGAAGTGTAAAAAGAACCGGGCTGGTTAAAAAAAAAGAACCGGGCGGCCCGGTAAAATTGCTTAGCCGGGGCTCTGGAAGCCTAACCCGGCGTGATACTGTGCAAAAAGCCGCTGCTGAGCTCCAGCTGGAAGTGTAAAAAAAAACCGGGCTGGTTAAAAAAAAGAACCGGGCGACCCTGTAAAATTGCTTAGCCGGGGCTCTGGAAGCCTAACCCGGCGTGATACTGTGCAAAAAGCCGCTGCTGAGCTCCAGCTGGAAGTGTAAAAAAAAACGGGCTGGTTAAAAAAAAGAACCGGGCGACCCTGTAAAATTGCTTAGCCGGGGCTCTGGAAGCCTAACACGGCGTGATCTTGTCCAAAAAGCCGCTCGTGAGCTCCAGCGTGAAGTGTAAAAAGAACCGGGCTGGTTCAAAAAAAGAACCGGGCGGCCCGGTAGAATTGCTTAGCCGAGGTCCTGGAAGCCTAACCCGGCGTGATCTTGCGCAAAAAGCCGCTGCTGAGCTCCAGCTGGAAGTGTAAAAAGATCCGGGCTGGTTCAAAAAAAGAACCGGGCGGCCCGGTAAAATTGCTTAGCCGGGGTCCTGGAAGCCTATGGCGGCGTGATCTTGCCCGAAAGTCGGCCTCTATACTTCCATATTAGGTACCAGGCGCTCAGAGCCAACTTGGCAAAAATTTTCTAAGTGCCCACGGCTCTGCGGGGATTGTGCGTCCGACCCGCGCCGGTTCTCCAGCCGGCCTAAAATAACGCAAAACCAGCCTCTCCCCCTGGAGCTCACAGCCAAAGGCGAAACTTTTCTAAGTGCCTACGGTACGGCTCTGCGGGCTTTTGAGTCCGCCCCGCGCCGGTTCGTCGGTCGGCCTCAAAAAGCGAAAAATCAGCCTCTCTCCCTGGAGCTCGACTCGAGTTGATCATTATACATGAAGAAATAACCAATTTCATCGTTTGGTTTATGTTTTACACGCGTTTTAAATTTTATTGCCGAAATCGCTTTTTCTCGCCGAGATAAGCACGTTTTCTGAAATGCCGCTCTCCCGTCACTCTGGTTAAAGTGTTATGAAAAAAAAGGCTGTTGGGGGCTAGGGAGTATCGAGTTGATCATTATACATGAAGAAATAACCAATTTCATCGTTTGGTTTATGTTTTACACGCGTTTTAAATTTTATTGCCGAAATCGCTTTTTCTCGCCGAGATAAGCACGTTTTCTGAAATGCCGCTCTCCCGTCACTCTGGTTAAAGTGTTATGAAAAAAAAGGCTGTTGGGGGCTAGGGAGTATCGAGTTGATCATTATACATGAAGAAATAACCAATTTCATCGTTTGGTTTATGTTTTACACGCGTTTTAAATTTTATTGCCGAAATCGCTTTTTCTCGCCGAGATAAGCACGTTTTCTGAAATGCCGCTCTCCCGTCACTCTGGTTAAAGTGTTATGAAAAAAAAGGCTGTTGGGGGCTAGGGAGTATCGAGTTGATCATTATACATGAAGAAATAACCAATTTCATCGTTTGGTTTATGTTTTACACGCGTTTTAAATTTTATTGCCGAAATCGCTTTTTCTCGCCGAGATAAGCACGTTTTCTGAAATGCCGCTCTCCCGTCACTCTGGTTAAAGTGTTATGAAAAAAAAGGCTGTTGGGGGCTAGGGAGTATCGAGTTGATCATTATACATGAAGAAATAACCAATTTCATCGTTTGGTTTATGTTTTACACGCGTTTTAAATTTTATTGCCGAAATCGCTTTTTCTCGCCGAGATAAGCACGTTTTCTGAAATGCCGCTCTCCCGTCACTCTGGTTAAAGTGTTATGAAAAAAAAGGCTGTTGGGGGCTAGGGAGTATCGAGTTGATCATTATACATGAAGAAATAACCAATTTCATCGTTTGGTTTATGTTTTACACGCGTTTTAAATTTTATTGCCGAAATCGCTTTTTCTCGCCGAGATAAGCACGTTTTCTGAAATGCCGCTCTCCCGTCACTCTGGTTAAAGTGTTATGAAAAAAAAGGCTGTTGGGGGCTAGGGAGTATCGAGTTGATCATTATACATGAAGAAATAACCAATTTCATCGTTTGGTTTATGTTTTACACGCGTTTTAAATTTTATTGCCGAAATCGCTTTTTCTCGCCGAGATAAGCACGTTTTCTGAAATGCCGCTCTCCCGTCACTCTGGTTAAAGTGTTATGAAAAAAAAGGCTGTTGGGGGCTAGGGAGTATCGAGTTGATCATTATACATGAAGAAATAACCAATTTCATCGTTTGGTTTATGTTTTACACGCGTTTTAAATTTTATTGCCGAAATCGCTTTTTCTCGCCGAGATAAGCACGTTTTCTGAAATGCCGCTCTCCCGTCACTCTGGTTAAAGTGTTATGAAAAAAAAGGCTGTTGGGGGCTAGGGAGTATCGAGTTGATCATTATACATGAAGAAATAACCAATTTCATCGTTTGGTTTATGTTTTACACGCGTTTTAAATTTTATTGCCGAAATCGCTTTTTCTCGCCGAGATAAGCACGTTTTCTGAAATGCCGCTCTCCCGTCACTCTGGTTAAAGTGTTATGAAAAAAAAGGCTGTTGGGGGCTAGGGAGTATCGAGTTGATCATTATACATGAAGAAATAACCAATTTCATCGTTTGGTTTATGTTTTACACGCGTTTTAAATTTTATTGCCGAAATCGCTTTTTCTCGCCGAGATAAGCACGTTTTCTGAAATGCCGCTCTCCCGTCACTCTGGTTAAAGTGTTATGAAAAAAAAGGCTGTTGGGGGCTAGGGAGTATCGAGTTGATCATTATACATGAAGAAATAACCAATTTCATCGTTTGGTTTATGTTTTACACGCGTTTTAAATTTTATTGCCGAAATCGCTTTTTCTCGCCGAGATAAGCACGTTTTCTGAAATGCCGCTCTCCCGTCACTCTGGTTAAAGTGTTATGAAAAAAAAGGCTGTTGGGGGCTAGGGAGTATCGAGTTGATCATTATACATGAAGAAATAACCAATTTCATCGTTTGGTTTATGTTTTACACGCGTTTTAAATTTTATTGCCGAAATCGCTTTTTCTCGCCGAGATAAGCACGTTTTCTGAAATGCCGCTCTCCCGTCACTCTGGTTAAAGTGTTATGAAAAAAAAGGCTGTTGGGGGCTAGGGAGTATCGAGTTGATCATTATACATGAAGAAATAACCAATTTCATCGTTTGGTTTATGTTTTACACGCGTTTTAAATTTTATTGCCGAAATCGCTTTTTCTCGCCGAGATAAGCACGTTTTCTGAAATGCCGCTCTCCCGTCACTCTGGTTAAAGTGTTATGAAAAAAAAGGCTGTTGGGGGCTAGGGAGTATCGAGTTGATCATTATACATGAAGAAATAACCAATTTCATCGTTTGGTTTATGTTTTACACGCGTTTTAAATTTTATTGCCGAAATCGCTTTTTCTCGCCGAGATAAGCACGTTTTCTGAAATGCCGCTCTCCCGTCAC
Source organism: Syngnathus leptorhynchus (assembly GCF_054491065.1). Classification (NCBI taxonomy): domain Eukaryota; kingdom Metazoa; phylum Chordata; class Actinopteri; order Syngnathiformes; family Syngnathidae; genus Syngnathus; species Syngnathus leptorhynchus. The sequence goes on along the minus strand of NW_028232098.1, from coordinate 153,667 downwards.
TCTGGTTAAAGTGTTATGAAAAAAAAGGCTGTTGGGGGCTAGGGAGTATCGAGTTGATCATTATACATGAAGAAATAACCAATTTCATCGTTTGGTTTATGTTTTACACGCGTTTTAAATTTTATTGCCGAAATCGCTTTTTCTCGCCGAGATAAGCACGTTTTCTGAAATGCCGCTCTCCCGTCACTCTGGTTAAAGTGTTATGAAAAAAAAGGCTGTTGGGGGCTAGGGAGTATCGAGTTGATCATTATACATGAAGAAATAACCAATTTCATCGTTTGGTTTATGTTTTACACGCGTTTTAAATTTTATTGCCGAAATCGCTTTTTCTCGCCGAGATAAGCACGTTTTCTGAAATGCCGCTCTCCCGTCACTCTGGTTAAAGTGTTATGAAAAAAAAGGCTGTTGGGGGCTAGGGAGTATCGAGTTGATCATTATACATGAAGAAATAACCAATTTCATCGTTTGGTTTATGTTTTACACGCGTTTTAAATTTTATTGCCGAAATCGCTTTTTCTCGCCGAGATAAGCACGTTTTCTGAAATGCCGCTCTCCCGTCACTCTGGTTAAAGTGTTATGAAAAAAAAGGCTGTTGGGGGCTAGGGAGTATCGAGTTGATCATTATACATGAAGAAATAACCAATTTCATCGTTTGGTTTATGTTTTACACGCGTTTTAAATTTTATTGCCGAAATCGCTTTTTCTCGCCGAGATAAGCACGTTTTCTGAAATGCCGCTCTCCCGTCACTCTGGTTAAAGTGTTATGAAAAAAAAGGCTGTTGGGGGCTAGGGAGTATCGAGTTGATCATTATACATGAAGAAATAACCAATTTCATCGTTTGGTTTATGTTTTACACGCGTTTTAAATTTTATTGCCGAAATCGCTTTTTCTCGCCGAGATAAGCACGTTTTCTGAAATGCCGCTCTCCCGTCACTCTGGTTAAAGTGTTATGAAAAAAAAGGCTGTTGGGGGCTAGGGAGTATCGAGTTGATCATTATACATGAAGAAATAACCAATTTCATCGTTTGGTTTATGTTTTACACGCGTTTTAAATTTTATTGCCGAAATCGCTTTTTCTCGCCGAGATAAGCACGTTTTCTGAAATGCCGCTCTCCCGTCACTCTGGTTAAAGTGTTATGAAAAAAAAGGCTGTTGGGGGCTAGGGAGTATCGGTTGATCATTATACATGAAGAAATAACCAATTTCATCGTTTGGTTTATGTTTTACACGCGTTTTAAATTTTATTGCCGAAATCGCTTTTTCTCGCCGAGATAAGCACGTTTTCTGAAATGCCGCTCTCCCGTCACTCTGGTTAAAGTGTTATGAAAAAAAAGGCTGTTGGGGGCTAGGGAGTATCGAGTTGATCATTATACATGAAGAAATAACCAATTTCATCGTTTGGTTTATGTTTTACACGCGTTTTAAATTTTATTGCCGAAATCGCTTTTTCTCGCCGAGATAAGCACGTTTTCTGAAATGCCGCTCTCCCGTCACTCTGGTTAAAGTGTTATGAAAAAAAAGGCTGTTGGGGGCTAGGGAGTATCGAGCTGATCATTATACATGAAGAAATAACCAATTTCATCGTTTGGTTTATGTTTTACACGCGTTTTAAATTTTATTGCCGAAATCGCTTTTTCTCGCCGAGATAAGCACGTTTTCTGAAATGCCGCTCTCCCGTCACTCTGGTTAAAGTGTTATGAAAAAAAAAGGCTGTTGGGGGCTAGGGAGTATCGAGTTGATCATTATACATGAAGAAATAACCAATTTCATCGTTTGGTTTATGTTTTACACGCGTTTTAAATTTTATTGCCGAAATCGCTTTTTCTCGCCGAGATAAGCACGTTTTCTGAAATGCCGCTCTCCCGTCACTCTGGTTAAAGTGTTATGAAAAAAAAGGCTGTTGGGGGCTAGGGAGTATCGAGTTGATCATTATACATGAAGAAATAACCAATTTCATCGTTTGGTTTATGTTTTACACGCGTTTTAAATTTTATTGCCGAAATCGCTTTTTCTCGCCGAGATAAGCACGTTTTCTGAAATGCCGCTCTCCCGTCACTCTGGTTAAAGTGTTATGAAAAAAAAGGCTGTTGGGGGCTAGGGAGTATCGAGTTGATCATTATACATGAAGAAATAACCAATTTCATCGTTTGGTTTATGTTTTACACGCGTTTTAAATTTTATTGCCGAAATCGCTTTTTCTCGCCGAGATAAGCACGTTTTCTGAAATGTCGCTCTCCCGTCACTCTGGTTAAAGTGTTATGAAAAAAAAGGCTGTTGGGGGCTAGGGAGTATCGAGTTGATCATTATACATGAAGAAATAACCAATTTCATCGTTTGGTTTATGTTTTACACGCGTTTTAAATTTTATTGCCGAAATCGCTTTTTCTCGCCGAGATAAGCACGTTTTCTGAAATGCCGCTCTCCCGTCACTCTGGTTAAAGTGTTATGAAAAAAAAGGCTGTTGGGGGCTAGGGAGTATCGAGTTGATCATTATACATGAAGAAATAACCAATTTCATCGTTTGGTTTATGTTTTACACGCGTTTTAAATTTTATTGCCGAAATCGCTTTTTCTCGCCGAGATAAGCACGTTTTCTGAAATGCCGCTCTCCCGTCACTCTGGTTAAAGTGTTATGAAAAAAAAGGCTGTTGGGGGCTAGGGAGTATCGAGTTGATCATTATACATGAAGAAATAACCAATTTCATCGTTTGGTTTATGTTTTACACGCGTTTTAAATTTTATTGCCGAAATCGCTTTTTCTCGCCGAGATAAGCACATTTTCTGAAATGCCGCTCTCCCGTCACTCTGGTTAAAGTGTTATGAAAAAAAAGGCTGTTGGGGGCTAGGGAGTATCGAGTTGATCATTATAGATGAAGAAATAACCAATTTCATCGTTTGGTTTATGTTTTACACGCGTTTTAAATTTTATTGCCGAAATCGCTTTTTCTCGCCGAGATAAGCACGTTTTCTGAAATGCCGCTCTCCCGTCACTCTGGTTAAAGTGTTATGAAAAAAAAGGCTGTTGGGGGCTAGGGAGTATCGAGTTGATCATTATACATGAAGAAATAACCAATTTCATCGTTTGGTTTATGTTTTACACGCGTTTTAAATTTTATTGCCGAAATCGCTTTTTCTCGCCGAGATAAGCACGTTTTCTGAAATGCCGCTCTCCCGTCACTCTGGTTAAAGTGTTATGAAAAAAAAGGCTGTTGGGGGCTAGGGAGTATCGAGTTGATCATTATACATGAAGAAATAACCAATTTCATCGTTTGGTTTATGTTTTACACGCGTTTTAAATTTTATTGCCGAAATCGCTTTTTCTCGCCGAGATAAGCACGTTTTCTGAAATGCCGCTCTCCCGTCACTCTGGTTAAAGTGTTATGAAAAAAAAGGCTGTTGGGGGCTAGGGAGTATCGAGTTGATCATTATACATGAAGAAATAACCAATTTCATCGTTTGATTTATGTTTTACACGCCTTTTAAATTTTATTGCCGAAATCGCTTTTTCTCGCCGAGATAAGCACGTTTTCTGAAATGCCGCTCTCCCGTCACTCTGGTTAAAGTGTTATGAAAAAAAAGGCTGTTGGGGGCTAGGGAGTATCGAGTTGATCATTATACATGAAGAAATAACCAATTTCATCGTTTGGTTTATGTTTTACACGATGCTGAGCTCCAGCTGGAAGTGTAAAAAGAACCGGGCTGGTTAAAAAAAGAACCGGGCGACCCGGTAAAATTGCTTAGCCGGGGCTCTGGAAGCCTAACACGGCGTGATCTTGTCCAAAAAGCCGCTGCTGAGCTCCAGCTGGAAGTGTAAAAAGAACTGGGCTGGTTAAAAAAAAGAACCGGGCGACCCGGTAAAATTGCTTAGCCGGGGCTCTGGAAGCCTAACACGGCGTGATCTTGTCCAAAAAGCCGCTGCTGAGCTCCAGCTGGAAGTGTAAAAAGAACCGGGCTGGTTAAAAAAAAAGAACCGGGCGGCCCGGTAAAATTGCTTAGCCGGGGCTCTGGAAGCCTAACCCGGCGTGATACTGTGCAAAAAGCCGCTGCTGAGCTCCAGCTGGAAGTGTAAAAAAAAACGGGCTGGTTAAAAAAAAGAACCGGGCGACCCTGTAAAATTGCTTAGCCGGGGCTCTGGAAGCCTAACACGGCGTGATCTTGTCCAAAAAGCCGCTCGTGAGCTCCAGCGTGAAGTGTAAAAAGAACCGGGCTGGTTCAAAAAAAGAACCGGGCGGCCCGGTAGAATTGCTTAGCCGAGGTCCTGGAAGCCTAACCCGGCGTGATCTTGCGCAAAAAGCCGCTGCTGAGCTCCAGCTGGAAGTGTAAAAAGAACCGGGCTGGTTCAAAAAAAGAACCGGGCGGCCCGGTAAAATTGCTTAGCCGGGGTCCTGGAAGCCTAACGCGGCGTGATCTTGCCCGAAAGTCGGCCTCTATACTTCCATATTAGGTACCAGGCGCTCAGAGCCAACTTGGCAAAAATTTTCTAAGTGCCCACGGCTCTGCGGGGATTGTGCGTCCGACCCGCGCCGGTTCTCCAGCCGGCCTAAAATAACGCAAAACCAGCCTCTCCCCCTGGAGCTCACAGCCAAAGGCGAAACTTTTCTAAGTGCCTACGGCTCTGCGGGCTTTTGAGTCCGCCCCGCGCCGGTTCGTCGGTCGGCCTCAAAAAGCGAAAAATCAGCCTCTCTCCCTGGAGCTCGACTCGAGTTGATCATTATACATGAAGAAATAACCAATTTCATCGTTTGGTTTATGTTTTACACGCGTTTTAAATTTTATTGCCGAAATCGCTTTTTCTCGCCGAGATAAGCACGTTTTCTGAAATGCCGCTCTCCCGTCACTCTGGTTAAAGTGTTATGAAAAAAAAGGCTGTTGGGGGCTAGGGAGTATCGAGTTGATCATTATACATGAAGAAATAACCAATTTCATCGTTTGGTTTATGTTTTACACGCGTTTTAAATTTTATTGCCAAAATCGCTTTTTCTCGCCGAGATAAGCACGTTTTCTGAAATGCCGCTCTCCCGTCACTCTGGTTAAAGTGTTATGAAAAAAAAGGCTGTTGGGGGCTAGGGAGTATCGAGTTGATCATTATACATGAAGAAATAACCAATTTCATCGTTTGGTTTATGTTTTACACGCGTTTTAAATTTTATTGCCGAAATCGCTTTTTCTCGCCGAGATAAGCACGTTTTCTGAAATGCCGCTCTCCCGTCACTCTGGTTAAAGTGTTATGAAAAAAAAGGCTGTTGGGGGCTAGGGAGTATCGAGTTGATCATTATACATGAAGAAATAACCAATTTCATCGTTTGGTTTATGTTTTACACGCGTTTTAAATTTTATTGCCGAAATCGCTTTTTCTCGCCGAGATAAGCACGTTTTCTGAAATGCCGCTCTCCCGTCACTCTGGTTAAAGTGTTATGAAAAAAAAGGCTGTTGGGGGCTAGGGAGTATCGAGTTGATCATTATACATGAAGAAATAACCAATTTCATCGTTTGGTTTATGTTTTACACGCGTTTTAAATTTTATTGCCGAAATCGCTTTTTCTCGCCGAGATAAGCACGTTTTCTGAAATGCCGCTCTCCCGTCACTCTGGTTAAAGTGTTATGAAAAAAAAGGCTGTTGGGGGCTAGGGAGTATCGAGTTGATCATTATACATGAAGAAATAACCAATTTCATCGTTTGGTTTATGTTTTACACGCGTTTTAAATTTTATTGCCGAAATCGCTTTTTCTCGCCGAGATAAGCACGTTTTCTGAAATGCCGCTCTCCCGTCACTCTGGTTAAAGTGTTATGAAAAAAAAGGCTGTTGGGGGCTAGGGAGTATCGAGTTGATCATTATACATGAAGAAATAACCAATTTCATCGTTTGGTTTATGTTTTACACGCGTTTTAAATTTTATTGCCGAAATCGCTTTTTCTCGCCGAGATAAGCACGTTTTCTGAAATGCCGCTCTCCCGTCACTCTGGTTAAAGTGTTATGAAAAAAAAGGCTGTTGGGGGCTAGGGAGTATCGAGTTGATCATTATACATGAAGAAATAACCAATTTCATCGTTTGGTTTATGTTTTACACGCGTTTTAAATTTTATTGCCGAAATGGCTTTTTCTCGCCGAGATAAGCACGTTTTCTGAAATGCCGCTCTCCCGTCACTCTGGTTAAAGTGTTATGAAAAAAAAGGCTGTTGGGGGCTAGGGAGTATCGAGTTGATCATTATACATGAAGAAATAACCAATTTCATCGTTTGGTTTATGTTTTACACGCGTTTTAAATTTTATTGCCGAAATCGCTTTTTCTCGCCGAGATAAGCACGTTTTCTGAAATGCCGCTCTCCCGTCACTCTGGTTAAAGTGTTATGAAAAAAAAGGCTGTTGGGGGCTAGGGAGTATCGAGTTGATCATTATACATGAAGAAATAACCAATTTCATCGTTTGGTTTATGTTTTACACGCGTTTTAAATTTTATTGCCGAAATCGCTTTTTCTCGCCGAGATAAGCACGTTTTCTGAAATGCCGCTCTCCCGTCACTCTGGTTAAAGTGTTATGAAAAAAAAGGCTGTTGGGGGCTAGGGAGTATCGAGTTGATCATTATACATGAAGAAATAACCAATTTCATCGTTTGGTTTATGTTTTACACGCGTTTTAAATTTTATTGCCGAAATCGCTTTTTCTCGCCGAGATAAGCACGTTTTCTGAAATGCCGCTCTCCCGTCACTCTGGTTAAAGTGTTATGAAAAAAAAGGCTGTTGGGGGCTAGGGAGTATCGAGTTGATCATTATACATGAAGAAATAACCAATTTCATCGTTTGGTTTATGTTTTACACGCGTTTTAAATTTTATTGCCGAAATCGCTTTTTCTCGCCGAGATAAGCACGTTTTCTGAAATGCCGCTCTCCCGTCACTCTGGTTAAAGTGTTATGAAAAAAAAGGCTGTTGGGGGCTAGGGAGTATCGAGTTGATCATTATACATGAAGAAATAACCAATTTCATCGTTTGGTTTATGTTTTACACGCGTTTTAAATTTTATTGCCGAAATCGCTTTTTCTCGCCGAGATAAGCACGTTTTCTGAAATGCCGCTCTCCCGTCACTCTGGTTAAAGTGTTATGAAAAAAAAGGCTGTTGGGGGCTAGGGAGTATCGAGTTGATCATTATACATGAAGAAATAACCAATTTCATCGTTTGGTTTATGTTTTACACGATGCTGAGCTCCAGCTGGAAGTGTAAAAAGAACCGGGCTGGTTAAAAAAAGAACCGGGCGACCCGGTAAAATTGCTTAGCCGGGGCTCTGGAAGCCTAACACGGCGTGATCTTGTCCAAAAAGCCGCTGCTGAGCTCCAGCTGGAAGTGTAAAAAGAACCGGGCTGGTTAAAAAAAAGAACCGGGCGACCCGGTAAAATTGCTTAGCCGGGGCTCTGGAAGCCTAACACGGCGTGATCTTGTCCAAAAAGCCGCTGCTGAGCTCCAGCTGGAAGTGTAAAAAGAACCGGGCTGGTTAAAAAAAAGAACCGGGCGGCCCGGTAAAATTGCTTAGCCGGGGCTCTGGAAGCCTAACCCGGCGTGATACTGTGCAAAAAGCCGCTGCTGAGCTCCAGCTGGAAGTGTAAAAAAAACCGGGCTGGTTAAAAAAAGAACCGGGCGACCCTGTAAAATTGCTTAGCCGGGGCTCTGGAAGCCTAACACGGCGTGATCTTGTCCAAAAACCCGCTGCTGAGCTCCAGCTGGAAGTGTAAAAAGAACCGGGCTGGTTGAAAAAAAGAACCGGGCGGGCCGGTAAAATTGCTTAGCCGGGGCTCTGGAAGCCTAACACGGCGTGATCTTGTCCAAAAAGCCGCTCGTGAGCTCCAGCTGGAAGTGTAAAAAGAACCGGGCTGGTTCAAAAAAAGAACCGGGCGGCCCGGTAGAATTGCTTAGCCGAGGTCCTGGAAGCCTAACCCGGCGTGATCTTGCGCAAAAAGCCGCTGCTGAGCTCCAGCTGGAAGTGTAAAAAGAACCGGGCTGGTTCAAAAAAAGAACCGGGCGGCCCGGTAAAATTGCTTAGCCGGGGTCCTGGAAGCCTAACGCGGCGTGATCTTGCCCGAAAGTCGGCCTCTATACTTCCATATTAGGTACCAGGCGCTCAGAGCCAACTTGGCAAAAATTTTCTAAGTGCCCACGGCTCATCGGGGATTGTGCGTCCGACCCGCGCCGGTTCTCCAGCCGGCCTAAAATAACGCAAAACCAGCCTCTCCCCCTGGAGCTCACAGCCAAAGGCGAAACTTTTCTAAGTGCCTACGGCTCTGCGGGCTTTTGAGTCCGCCCCGCGCCGGTTCGTCGGTCGGCCTCAAAAAGCGAAAAATCAGCCTCTCTCCCTGGAGCTCGACTCGAGTTGATCATTATACATGAAGAAATAACCAATTTCATCGTTTGGTTTATGTTTTACACGCGTTTTAAATTTTATTGCCGAAATCGCTTTTTCTCGCCGAGATAAGCACGTTTTCTGAAATGCCGCTCTCCCGTCACTCTGGTTAAAGTGTTATGAAAAAAAAGGCTGTTGGGGGCTAGGGAGTATCGAGTTGATCATTATACATGAAGAAATAACCAATTTCATCGTTTGGTTTATGTTTTACACGCGTTTTAAATTTTATTGCCGAAATCGCTTTTTCTCGCCGAGATAAGCACGTTTTCTGAAATGCCGCTCTCCCGTCACTCTGGTTAAAGTGTTATGAAAAAAAAGGCTGTTGGGGGCTAGGGAGTATCGAGTTGATCATTATACATGAAGAAATAACCAATTTCATCGTTTGGTTTATGTTTTACACGCGTTTTAAATTTTATTGCCGAAATCGCTTTTTCTCGCCGAGATAAGCACGTTTTCTGAAATGCCGCTCTCCCGTCACTCTGGTTAAAGTGTTAAGAAAAAAAAGGCTGTTGGGGGCTAGGGAGTATCGAGTTGATCATTATACATGAAGAAATAACCAATTTCATCGTTTGGTTTATGTTTTACACGCGTTTTAAATTTTATTGCCGAAATCGCTTTTTCTCGCCGAGATAAGCACGTTTTCTGAAATGCCGCTCTCCCGTCACTCTGGTTAAAGTGTTATGAAAAAAAAGGCTGTTGGGGGCTAGGGAGTATCGAGTTGATCATTATACATGAAGAAATAACCAATTTCATCGTTTGGTTTATGTTTTACACGCGTTTTAAATTTTATTGCCGAAATCGCTTTTTCTCGCCGAGATAAGCACGTTTTCTGAAATGCCGCTCTCCCGTCACTCTGGTTAAAGTGTTATGAAAAAAAAGGCTGTTGGGGGCTAGGGAGTATCGAGTTGATCATTATACATGAAGAAATAACCAATTTCATCGTTTGGTTTATGTTTTACACGCGTTTTAAATTTTATTGCCGAAATCGCTTTTTCTCGCCGAGATAAGCACGTTTTCTGAAATGCCGCTCTCCCGTCACTCTGGTTAAAGTGTTATGAAAAAAAAGGCTGTTGGGGGCTAGGGAGTATCGAGTTGATCATTATACATGAAGAAATAACCAATTTCATCGTTTGGTTTATGTTTTACACGCGTTTTAAATTTTATTGCCGAAATCGCTTTTTCTCGCCGAGATAAGCACGTTTTCTGAAATGCCGCTCTCCCGTCACTCTGGTTAAAGTGTTATGAAAAAAAAGGCTGTTGGGGGCTAGGGAGTATCGAGTTGATCATTATACATGAAGAAATAACCAATTTCATCGTTTGGTTTATGTTTTACACGCGTTTTAAATTTTATTGCCGAAATCGCTTTTTCTCGCCGAGATAAGCACGTTTTCTGAAATGCCGCTCTCCCGTCACTCTGGTTAAAGTGTTATGAAAAAAAAGGCTGTTGGGGGCTAGGGAGTATCGAGTTGATCATTATACATGAAGAAATAACCAATTTCATCGTTTGGTTTATGTTTTACACGATGCTGAGCTCCAGCTGGAAGTGTAAAAAGAACCGGGCTGGTTAAAAAAAGAACCGGGCGACCCGGTAAAATTGCTTAGCCGGGGCTCTGGAAGCCTAACACGGCGTGATCTTGTCCAAAAAGCCGCTGCTGAGCTCCAGCTGGAAGTGTAAAAAGAACCGGGCTGGTTAAAAAAAAGAACCGGGCGACCCGGTAAAATTGCTTAGCCGGGGCTCTGGAAGCCTAACACGGCGTGATCTTGTCCAAAAAGCCGCTGCTGAGCTCCAGCTGGAAGTGTAAAAAGAACCGGGCTGGTTAAAAAAAAGAACCGGGCGGCCCGGTAAAATTGCTTAGCCGGGGCTCTGGAAGCCTAACCCGGCGTGATACTGTGCAAAAAGCCGCTGCTGAGCTCCAGCTGGAAGTGTAAAAAAAACCGGGCTGGTTAAAAAAAAGAACCGGGCGACCCTGTAAAATTGCTTAGCCGGGGCTCTGGAAGCCTAACACGGCGTGATCTTGTCCAAAAACCCGCTGCTGAGCTCCAGCTGGAAGTGTAAAAAGAACCGGGCTGGTTGAAAAAAAGAACCGGGCGGGCCGGTAAAATTGCTTAGCCGGGGCTCTGGAAGCCTAACACGGCGTGATCTTGTCCAAAAAGCCGCTCGTGAGCTCCAGCTGGAAGTGTAAAAAGAACCGGGCTGGTTCAAAAAAAGAACCGGGCGGCCCGGTAGAATTGCTTAGCCGAGGTCCTGGAAGCCTAACCCGGCGTGATCTTGCGCAAAAAGCCGCTGCTGAGCTCCAGCTGGAAGTGTAAAAAGAACCGGGCTGGTTCAAAAAAAGAACCGGGCGGCCCGGTAAAATTGCTTAGCCGGGGTCCTGGAAGCCTAACGCGGCGTGATCTTGCCCGAAAGTCGGCCTCTATACTTCCATATTAGGTACCAGGCGCTCAGAGCCAACTTGGCAAAAATTTTCTAAGTGCCCACGGCTCATCGGGGATTGTGCGTCCGACCCGCGCCGGTTCTCCAGCCGGCCTAAAATAACGCAAAACCAGCCTCTCCCCCTGGAGCTCACAGCCAAAGGCGAAACTTTTCTAAGTGCCTACGGCTCTGCAAGCTTTTGAGTCCGCCCCGCGCCGGTTCGTCGGTCGGCCTCAAAAAGCGAAAAATCAGCCTCTCTCCCTGGAGCTCGACTCGAGTTGATCATTATACATGAAGAAATAACCAATTTCATCGTTTGGTTTATGTTTTACACGCGTTTTAAATTTTATTGCCGAAATCGCTTTTTCTCGCCGAGATAAGCACGTTTTCTGAAATGCCGCTCTCCCGTCACTCTGGTTAAAGTGTTATGAAAAAAAAGGCTGTTGGGGGCTAGGGAGTATCGAGTTGATCATTATACATGAAGAAATAACCAATTTCATCGTTTGGTTTATGTTTTACACGCGTTTTAAATTTTATTGCCGAAATCGCTTTTTCTCGCCGAGATAAGCACGTTTTCTGAAATGCCGCTCTCCCGTCACTCTGGTTAAAGTGTTATGAAAAAAAAGGCTGTTGGGGGCTAGGGAGTATCGAGTTGATCATTATACATGAAGAAATAACCAATTTCATCGTTTGGTTTATGTTTTACACGCGTTTTAAATTTTATTGCCGAAATCGCTTTTTCTCGCCGAGATAAGCACGTTTTCTGAAATGCCGCTCTCCCGTCACTCTGGTTAAAGTGTTATGAAAAAAAAGGCTGTTGGGGGCTAGGGAGTATCGAGTTAATCATTATACATGAAGAAATAACCAATTTCATCGTTTGGTTTATGTTTTACACGCGTTTTAAATTTTATTGCCGAAATCGCTTTTTCTCGCCGAGATAAGCACGTTTTCTGAAATGCCGCTCTCCCGTCACTCTGGTTAAAGTGTTATGAAAAAAAAGGCTGTTGGGGGCTAGGGAGTATCGAGTTGATCATTATACATGAAGAAATAACCAATTTCATCGTTTGGTTTATGTTTTACACGCGTTTTAAATTTTATTGCCGAAATCGCTTTTTCTCGCCGAGATAAGCACGTTTTCTGAAATGCCGCTCTCCCGTCACTCTGGTTAAAGTGTTATGAAAAAAAAGGCTGTTGGGGGCTAGGGAGTATCGAGTTGATCATTATACATGAAGAAATAACCAATTTCATCGTTTGGTTTATGTTTTACACGATGCTGAGCTCCAGCTGGAAGTGTAAAAAGAACCGGGCTGGTTAAAAAAAGAACCGGGCGACCCGGTAAAATTGCTTAGCCGGGGCTCTGGAAGCCTAACACGGCGTGATCTTGTCCAAAAAGCCGCTGCTGAGCTCCAGCTGGAAGTGTAAAAAGAACCGGGCTGGTTAAAAAAAAGAACCGGGCGACCCGGTAAAATTGCTTAGCCGGGGCTCTGGAAGCCTAACACGGCGTGATCTTGTCCAAAAAGCCGCTGCTGAGCTCCAGCTGGAAGTGTAAAAAGAACCGGGCTGGTTAAAAAAAAGAACCGGGCGGCCCGGTAAAATTGCTTAGCCGGGGCTCTGGAAGCCTAACCCGGCGTGATACTGTGCAAAAAGCCGCTGCTGAGCTCCAGCTGGAAGTGTAAAAAAAACCGGGCTGGTTAAAAAAAAGAACCGGGCGACCCTGTAAAATTGCTTAGCCGGGGCTCTGGAAGCCTAACACGGCGTGATCTTGTCCAAAAACCCGCTGCTGAGCTCCAGCTGGAAGTGTAAAAAGAACCGGGCTGGTTGAAAAAAAGAACCGGGCGGGCCGGTAAAATTGCTTAGCCGGGGCTCTGGAAGCCTAACACGGCGTGATCTTGTCCAAAAAGCCGCTCGTGAGCTCCAGCTGGAAGTGTAAAAAGAACCGGGCTGGTTCAAAAAAAGAACCGGGCGGCCCGGTAGAATTGCTTAGCCGAGGTCCTGGAAGCCTAACCCGGCGTGATCTTGCGCAAAAAGCCGCTGCTGAGCTCCAGCTGGAAGTGTAAAAAGAACCGGGCTGGTTCAAAAAAAGAACCGGGCGGCCCGGTAAAATTGCTTAGCCGGGGTCCTGGAAGCCTAACGCGGCGTGATCTTGCCCGAAAGTCGGCCTCTATACTTCCATATTAGGTACCAGGCGCTCAGAGCCAACTTGGCAAAAATTTTCTAAGTGCCCACGGCTCATCAGGAATTGTGCGTCCGACCCGCGCCGGTTCTCCAGCCGGCCTAAAATAACGCAAAACCAGCCTCTCCCCCTGGAGCTCACAGCCAAAGGCGAAACTTTTCTAAGTGCCTACGGCTCTGCGGGCTTTTGAGTCCGCCCCGCGCCGGTTCGTCGGTCGGCCTCAAAAAGCGAAAAATCAGCCTCTCTCCCTGGAGCTCGACTCGAGTTGATCATTATACATGAAGAAATAACCAATTTCATCGTTTGGTTTATGTTTTACACGCGTTTTAAATTTTATTGCCGAAATCGCTTTTTCTCGCCGAGATAAGCACGTTTTCTGAAATGCCGCTCTCCCGTCACTCTGGTTAAAGTGTTATGAAAAAAAAGGCTGTTGGGGGCTAGGGAGTATCGAGTTGATCATTATACATGAAGAAATAACCAATTTCATCGTTTGGTTTATGTTTTACACGCGTTTTAAATTTTATTGCCGAAATCGCTTTTTCTCGCCGAGATAAGCACGTTTTCTGAAATGCCGCTCTCCCGTCACTCTGGTTAAAGTGTTATGAAAAAAAAGGCTGTTGGGGGCTAGGGAGTATCGAGTTGATCATTATACATGAAGAAATAACCAATTTCATCGTTTGGTTTATGTTTTACACGCGTTTTAAATTTTATTGCCGAAATCGCTTTTTCTCGCCGAGATAAGCACGTTTTCTGAAATGCCGCTCTCCCGTCACTCTGGTTAAAGTGTTATGAAAAAAAAGGCTGTTGGGGGCTAGGGAGTATCGAGTTGATCATTATACATGAAGAAATAACCAATTTCATCGTTTGGTTTATGTTTTACACGCGTTTTAAATTTTATTGCCGAAATCGCTTTTTCTCGCCGAGATAAGCACGTTTTCTGAAATGCCGCTCTCCCGTCACTCTGGTTAAAGTGTTATGAAAAAAAAGGCTGTTGGGGGCTAGGGAGTATCGAGTTGATCATTATACATGAAGAAATAACCAATTTCATCGTTTGGTTTATGTTTTACACGCGTTTTAAATTTTATTGCCGAAATCGCTTTTTCTCGCCGAGATAAGCACGTTTTCTGAAATGCCGCTCTCCCGTCACTCTGGTTAAAGTGTTATGAAAAAAAAGGCTGTTGGGGGCTAGGGAGTATCGAGTTGATCATTATACATGAAGAAATAACCAATTTCATCGTTTGGTTTATGTTTTACACGCGTTTTAAATTTTATTGCCGAAATCGCTTTTTCTCGCCGAGATAAGCACGTTTTCTGAAATGCCGCTCTCCCGTCACTCTGGTTAAAGTGTTATGAAAAAAAAGGCTGTTGGGGGCTAGGGAGTATCGAGTTGATCATTATACATGAAGAAATAACCAATTTCATCGTTTGGTTTATGTTTTACACGCGTTTTAAATTTTATTGCCGAAATCGCTTTTTCTCGCCGAGATAAGCACGTTTTCTGAAATGCCGCTCTCCCGTCACTCTGGTTAAAGTGTTATGAAAAAAAAGGCTGTTGGGGGCTAGGGAGTATCGAGTTGATCATTATACATGAAGAAATAACCAATTTCATCGTTTGGTTTATGTTTTACACGCGTTTTAAATTTTATTGCCGAAATCGCTTTTTCTCGCCGAGATAAGCACGTTTTCTGAAATGCCGCTCTCCCGTCACTCTGGTTAAAGTGTTATGAAAAAAAAGGCTGTTGGGGGCTAGGGAGTATCGAGTTGATCATTATACATGAAGAAATAACCAATTTCATCGTTTGGTTTATGTTTTACACGCGTTTTAAATTTTATTGCCGAAATCGCTTTTTCTCGCCGAGATAAGCACGTTTTCTGAAATGCCGCTCTCCCGTCACTCTGGTTAAAGTGTTATGAAAAAAAAGGCTGTTGGGGGCTAGGGAGTATCGAGTTGATCATTATACATGAAGAAATAACCAATTTCATCGTTTGGTTTATGTTTTACACGCGTTTTAAATTTTATTGCCGAAATCGCTTTTTCTCGCCGAGATAAGCACGTTTTCTGAAATGCCGCTCTCCCGTCACTCTGGTTAAAGTGTTATGAAAAAAAAGGCTGTTGGGGGCTAGGGAGTATCGAGTTGATCATTATACATGAAGAAATAACCAATTTCATCGTTTGGTTTATGTTTTACACGCGTTTTAAATTTTATTGCCGAAATCGCTTTTTCTCGCCGAGATAAGCACGTTTTCTGAAATGCCGCTCTCCCGTCACTCTGGTTAAAGTGTTATGAAAAAAAAGGCTGTTGGGGGCTAGGGAGTATCGAGTTGATCATTATACATGAAGAAATAACCAATTTCATCGTTTGGTTTATGTTTTACACGCGTTTTAAATTTTATTGCCGAAATCGCTTTTTCTCGCCGAGATAAGCACGTTTTCTGAAATGCCGCTCTCCCGTCACTCTGGTTAAAGTGTTATGAAAAAAAAGGCTGTTGGGGGCTAGGGAGTATCGAGTTGATCATTATACATGAAGAAATAACCAATTTCATCGTTTGGTTTATGTTTTACACGCGTTTTAAATTTTATTGCCGAAATCGCTTTTTCTCGCCGAGATAAGCACGTTTTCTGAAATGCCGCTCTCCCGTCACTCTGGTTAAAGTGTTATGAAAAAAAAGGCTGTTGGGGGCTAGGGAGTATCGAGTTGATCATTATACATGAAGAAATAACCAATTTCATCGTTTGGTTTATGTTTTACACGCGTTTTAAATTTTATTGCCGAAATCGCTTTTTCTCGCCGAGATAAGCACGTTTTCTGAAATGCCGCTCTCCCGTCACTCTGGTTAAAGTGTTATGAAAAAAAAGGCTGTTGGGGGCTAGGGAGTATCGAGTTGATCATTATACATGAAGAAATAACCAATTTCATCGTTTGGTTTATGTTTTACACGCGTTTTAAATTTTATTGCCGAAATCGCTTTTTCTCGCCGAGATAAGCACGTTTTCTGAAATGCCGCTCTCCCGTCACTCTGGTTAAAGTGTTATGAAAAAAAAGGCTGTTGGGGGCTAGGGAGTATCGAGTTGATCATTATACATGAAGAAATAACCAATTTCATCGTTTGGTTTATGTTTTACACGCGTTTTAAATTTTATTGCCGAAATCGCTTTTTCTCGCCGAGATAAGCACGTTTTCTGAAATGCCGCTCTCCCGTCACTCTGGTTAAAGTGTTATGAAAAAAAAGGCTGTTGGGGGCTAGGGAGTATCGAGTTGATCATTATACATGAAGAAATAACCAATTTCATCGTTTGGTTTATGTTTTACACGCGTTTTAAATTTTATTGCCGAAATCGCTTTTTCTCGCCGAGATAAGCACGTTTTCTGAAATGCCGCTCTCCCGTCACTCTGGTTAAAGTGTTATGAAAAAAAAGGCTGTTGGGGGCTAGGGAGTATCGAGTTGATCATTATACATGAAGAAATAACCAATTTCATCGTTTGGTTTATGTTTTACACGCGTTTTAAATTTTATTGCCGAAATCGCTTTTTCTCGCCGAGATAAGCACGTTTTCTGAAATGCCGCTCTCCCGTCACTCTGGTTAAAGTGTTATGAAAAAAAAGGCTGTTGGGGGCTAGGGAGTATCGAGTTGATCATTATACATGAAGAAATAACCAATTTCATCGTTTGGTTTATGTTTTACACGCGTTTTAAATTTTATTGCCGAAATCGCTTTTTCTCGCCGAGATAAGCACGTTTTCTGAAATGCCGCTCTCCCGTCACTCTGGTTAAAGTGTTATGAAAAAAAAGGCTGTTGGGGGCTAGGGAGTATCGAGTTGATCATTATACATGAAGAAATAACCAATTTCATCGTTTGGTTTATGTTTTACACGCGTTTTAAATTTTATTGCCGAAATCGCTTTTTCTCGCCGAGATAAGCACGTTTTCTGAAATGCCGCTCTCCCGTCACTCTGGTTAAAGTGTTATGAAAAAAAAGGCTGTTGGGGGCTAGGGAGTATCGAGTTGATCATTATACATGAAGAAATAACCAATTTCATCGTTTGGTTTATGTTTTACACGCGTTTTAAATTTTATTGCCGAAATCGCTTTTTCTCGCCGAGATAAGCACGTTTTCTGAAATGCCGCTCTCCCGTCACTCTGGTTAAAGTGTTATGAAAAAAAAGGCTGTTGGGGGCTAGGGAGTATCGAGTTGATCATTATACATGAAGAAATAACCAATTTCATCGTTTGGTTTATGTTTTACACGCGTTTTAAATTTTATTGCCGAAATCGCTTTTTCTCGCCGAGATAAGCACGTTTTCTGAAATGCCGCTCTCCCGTCACTCTGGTTAAAGTGTTATGAAAAAAAAGGCTGTTGGGGGCTAGGGAGTATCGAGTTGATCATTATACATGAAGAAATAACCAATTTCATCGTTTGGTTTATGTTTTACACGCGTTTTAAATTTTATTGCCGAAATCGCTTTTTCTCGCCGAGATAAGCACGTTTTCTGAAATGCCGCTCTCCCGTCACTCTGGTTAAAGTGTTATGAAAAAAAAGGCTGTTGGGGGCTAGGGAGTATCGAGTTGATCATTATACATGAAGAAATAACCAATTTCATCGTTTGGTTTATGTTTTACACGCGTTTTAAATTTGAAATCTCTTTTTCTCGCCGAGATAAGCACGTTTTCTGAAATGCCGCTCTCCCGTCACTCTGGTTAAAGTGTTATGAAAAAAAAGGCTGTTGGGGGCTAGGGAGTATCGAGTTGATCATTATACATGAAGAAATAACCAATTTCATCGTTTGATTTATGTTTTACACGCGTTTTAAATTTTATTGCCGAAATCGCTTTTTCTCGCCGAGATAAGCACGTTTTCTGAAATGCCGCTCTCCCGTCACTCTGGTTAAAGTGTTATGAAAAAAAAGTCTGTTGGGGGCTAGGGAGTATCGAGTTGATCATTATACATGAAGAAATAACCAATTTCATCGTTTGGTTTATGTTTTACACGCGTTTTAAATTTTATTGCCGAAATCGCTTTTTCTCGCCGAGATAAGCACGTTTTCTGAAATGCCGCTCTCCCGTCACTCTGGTTAAAGTGTTATGAAAAAAAAGGCTGTTGGGGGCTAGGGAGTATCGAGTTGATCATTATACATGAAGAAATAACCAATTTCATCGTTTGGTTTCTGTTTTACACGCGTTTTAAATTTTATTGCCGAAATCGCTTTTTCTCGCCGAGATAAGCACGTTTTCTGAAATGCCGCTCTCCCGTCACTCTGGTTAAAGTGTTATGAAAAAAAAGGCTGTTGGGGGCTAGGGAGTATCGAGTTGATCATTATACATGAAGAAATAACCAATTTCATCGTTTGGTTTATGTTTTACACGCGTTTTAAATTTTATTGCCGAAATCGCTTTTTCTCGCCGAGATAAGCACGTTTTCTGAAATGCCGCTCTCCCGTCACTCTGGTTAAAGTGTTATGAAAAAAAAGGCTGTTGGGGGCTAGGGAGTATCGAGTTGATCATTATACATGAAGAAATAACCAATTTCATCGTTTGGTTTATGTTTTACACGCGTTTTAAATTTTATTGCCGAAATCGCTTTTTCTCGCCGAGATAAGCACGTTTTCTGAAATGCCGCTCTCCCGTCACTCTGGTTAAAGTGTTATGAAAAAAAAGGCTGTTGGGGGCTAGGGAGTATCGAGTTGATCATTATACATGAAGAAATAACCAATTTCATCGTTTGGTTTATGTTTTACACGCGTTTTAAATTTTATTGCCGAAATCGCTTTTTCTCGCCGAGATAAGCACGTTTTCTGAAATGCCGCTCTCCCGTCACTCTGGTTAAAGTGTTATGAAAAAAAAGGCTGTTGGGGGCTAGGGAGTATCGAGTTGATCATTATACATGAAGAAATAACCAATTTCATCGTTTGGTTTATGTTTTACACGCGTTTTAAATTTTATTGCCGAAATCGCTTTTTCTCGCCGAGATAAGCACGTTTTCTGAAATGCCGCTCTCCCGTCACTCTGGTTAAAGTGTTATGAAAAAAAAGGCTGTTGGGGGCTAGGGAGTATCGAGTTGATCATTATACATGAAGAAATAACCAATTTCATCGTTTGGTTTATGTTTTACACGCGTTTTAAATTTTATTGCCGAAATCGCTTTTTCTCGCCGAGATAAGCACGTTTTCTGAAATGCCGCTCTCCCGTCACTCTGGTTAAAGTGTTATGAAAAAAAAGGCTGTTGGGGGCTAGGGAGTATCGAGTTGATCATTATACATGAAGAAATAACCAATTTCATCGTTTGGTTTATGTTTTACACGCGTTTTAAATTTTATTGCCGAAATCGCTTTTTCTCGCCGAGATAAGCACGTTTTCTGAAATGCCGCTCTCCCGTCACTCTGGTTAAAGTGTTATGAAAAAAAAGGCTGTTGGGGGCTAGGGAGTATCGAGTTGATCATTATACATGAAGAAATAACCAATTTCATCGTTTGGTTTATGTTTTACACGCGTTTTAAATTTTATTGCCGAAATCGCTTTTTCTCGCCGAGATAAGCACGTTTTCTGAAATGCCGCTCTCCCGTCACTCTGGTTAAAGTGTTATGAAAAAAAAGGCTGTTGGGGGCTAGGGAGTATCGAGTTGATCATTATACATGAAGAAATAACCAATTTCATCGTTTGGTTTATGTTTTACACGCGTTTTAAATTTTATTGCCGAAATCGCTTTTTCTCGCCGAGATAAGCACGTTTTCTGAAATGCCGCTCTCCCGTCACTCTGGTTAAAGTGTTATGAAAAAAAAGGCTGTTGGGGGCTAGGGAGTATCGAGTTGATCATTATACATGAAGAAATAACCAATTTCATCGTTTGGTTTATGTTTTACACGCGTTTTAAATTTTATTGCCGAAATCGCTTTTTCTCGCCGAGATAAGCACGTTTTCTGAAATGCCGCTCTCCCGTCACTCTGGTTAAAGTGTTATGAAAAAAAAGGCTGTTGGGGGCTAGGGAGTATCGAGTTGATCATTATACATGAAGAAATAACCAATTTCATCGTTTGGTTTATGTTTTACACGCGTTTTAAATTTTATTGCCGAAATCGCTTTTTCTCGCCGAGATAAGCACGTTTTCTGAAATGCCGCTCTCCCGTCACTCTGGTTAAAGTGTTATGAAAAAAAAGGCTGTTGGGGGCTAGGGAGTATCGAGTTGATCATTATACATGAAGAAATAACCAATTTCATCGTTTGGTTTATGTTTTACACGCGTTTTAAATTTTATTGCCGAAATCGCTTTTTCTCGCCGAGATAAGCACGTTTTCTGAAATGCCGCTCTCCCGTCACTCTGGTTAAAGTGTTATGAAAAAAAAGGCTGTTGGGGGCTAGGGAGTATCGAGTTGATCATTATACATGAAGAAATAACCAATTTCATCGTTTGGTTTATGTTTTACACGCGTTTTAAATTTTATTGCCGAAATCGCTTTTTCTCGCCGAGATAAGCACGTTTTCTGAAATGCCGCTCTCCCGTCACTCTGGTTAAAGTGTTATGAAAAAAAAGGCTGTTGGGGGCTAGGGAGTATCGAGTTGATCATTATACATGAAGAAATAACCAATTTCATCGTTTGGTTTATGTTTTACACGCGTTTTAAATTTTATTGCCGAAATCGCTTTTTCTCGCCGAGATAAGCACGTTTTCTGAAATGCCGCTCTCCCGTCACTCTGGTTAAAGTGTTATGAAAAAAAAGGCTGTTGGGGGCTAGGGAGTATCGAGTTGATCATTATACATGAAGAAATAACCAATTTCATCGTTTGGTTTATGTTTTACACGCGTTTTAAATTTTATTGCCGAAATCGCTTTTTCTCGCCGAGATAAGCACGTTTTCTGAAATGCCGCTCTCCCGTCACTCTGGTTAAAGTGTTATGAAAAAAAAGGCTGTTGGGGGCTAGGGAGTATCGAGTTGATCATTATACATGAAGAAATAACCAATTTCATCGTTTGGTTTATGTTTTACACGCGTTTTAAATTTTATTGCCGAAATCGCTTTTTCTCGCCGAGATAAGCACGTTTTCTGAAATGCCGCTCTCCCGTCACTCTGGTTAAAGTGTTATGAAAAAAAAGGCTGTTGGGGGCTAGGGAGTATCGAGTTGATCATTATACATGAAGAAATAACCAATTTCATCGTTTGGTTTATGTTTTACACGCGTTTTAAATTTTATTGCCGAAATCGCTTTTTCTCGCCGAGATAAGCACGTTTTCTGAAATGCCGCTCTCCCGTCACTCTGGTTAAAGTGTTATGAAAAAAAAGGCTGTTGGGGGCTAGGGAGTATCGAGTTGATCATTATACATGAAGAAATAACCAATTTCATCGTTTGGTTTATGTTTTACACGCGTTTTAAATTTTATTGCCGAAATCGCTTTTTCTCGCCGAGATAAGCACGTTTTCTGAAATGCCGCTCTCCCGTCACTCTGGTTAAAGTGTTATGAAAAAAAAGGCTGTTGGGGGCTAGGGAGTATCGAGTTGATCATTATACATGAAGAAATAACCAATTTCATCGTTTGGTTTATGTTTTACACGCGTTTTAAATTTTATTGCCGAAATCGCTTTTTCTCGCCGAGATAAGCACGTTTTCTGAAATGCCGCTCTCCCGTCACTCTGGTTAAAGTGTTATGAAAAAAAAAGGCTGTTGGGGGCTAGGGAGTATCGAGTTGATCATTATACATGAAGAAATAACCAATTTCATCGTTTGGTTTATGTTTTACACGCGTTTTAAATTTTATTGCCCGAAATCGCTTTTTCTCGCCGAGATAAGCACGTTTTCTGAAATGCCGCTCTCCCGTCACTCTGGGTTAAAGTGTTATGAAAAAAAAGGCTGTTGGGGGCTAGGGAGTATCGAGTTGATCATTATACATGAAGAAATAACCAATTTCATCGTTTGGTTTATGTTTTACACGCGTTTTAAATTTTATTGCCGAAATCGCTTTTTCTCGCCGAGATAAGCACGTTTTCTGAAATGCCGCTCTCCCGTCACTCTGGTTAAAGTGTTATGAAAAAAAAGGCTGTTGGGGGCTAGGGAGTATCGAGTTGATCATTATACATGAAGAAATAACCAATTTCATCGTTTGGTTTATGTTTTACACGCGTTTTAAATTTTATTGCCGAAATCGCTTTTTCTCGCCGAGATAAGCACGTTTTCTGAAATGCCGCTCTCACCGTCACTCTGGTTAAAGTGTTATGAAAAAAAAGGCTGTTGGGGGCTAGGGAGTATCGAGTTGATCATTATACATGAAGAAATAACCAATTTCATCGTTTGGTTTATGTTTTACACGCGTTTTAAATTTTATTGCCGAAATCGCTTTTTCTCGCCGAGATAAGCACGTTTTCTGAAATGCCGCTCTCCCGTCACTCTGGTTAAAGTGTTATGAAAAAAAGGCTGTTGGGGGCTAGGGAGTATCGAGTTGATCATTATACATGAAGAAATAACCAATTTCATCGTTTGGTTTATGTTTTACACGCGGTTTTAAATTTTATTGCCGAAATCGCTTTTTTCTCGCCGAGATAAGCACGTTTTCTGAAATGCCGCTCTCCCGTCACTCTGGTTAAAGTGTTATGAAAAAAAGGCTGTTGGGGGCTAGGGAGTATCGAGTTGATCATTATACATGAAGAAATAAGCCAATTTCATCGTTTGGTTTATGTTTTACACGCGTTTTAAATTTTTATTGCCGAAATCGCTTTTTCTCGCCGAGATAAGCACGTTTTCTGAAATGCCGCTCTCCCGTCACTCTGGTTAAAGTGTTATGAAAAAAAAGGCTGTTGGGGGCTAGGGAGTATCGAGTTGATCATTATACATGAAGAAATAAGCAATTTCATCGTTTGGTTTATGTTTTACACGCGTTTTAAATTTTATTGCCGAAATCGCTTTTTCTCGCCGAGATAAGCACGTTTTCTGAAATGCCGCTCTCCGTCACTCTGGTTAAAGTGTTATGAAAAAAAAGGCTGTTGGGGGGCTAGGGAGTATCGAGTTGATCATTATACATGAAGAAATAAGCAATTTCATCGTTTGGTTTATGTTTTACACGCGTTTTAAATTTTATTGCCGAAATCGCTTTTTCTCGCCGAGATAAGCACGTTTTCTGAAATGCCGCTCTCCCGTCACTCTGGTTAAAGTGTTATGAAAAAAAAGGCTGTTGGGGGCTAGGGAGTATCGAGTTGATCATTATACATGAAGAAATAAGCAATTTCATCGTTTGGTTTATGTTTTACACGCCTTTTAAATTTTATTGCCGAAATCGCTTTTTCTCGCCGAGATAAGCACGTTTTCTGAAATGCCGCTCTCCCGTCACTCTGGTTAAAGTGTTATGAAAAAAAAGGCTGTTGGGGGCTAGGGAGTATCGAGTTGATCATTATACATGAAGAAATAAGCAATTTCATCGTTTGGTTTATGTTTTACACGCGTTTTAAATTTTATTGCCGAAATCGCTTTTTCTCGCCGAGATAAGCACGTTTTCTGAAATGCCGCTCCTCCCGTCACTCTGGTTAAAGTGTTATGAAAAAAAAGGCTGTTGGGGGCTAGGGAGTATCGAGTTGATCATTATACATGAAGAAATAAGCAATTTCATCGTTTGGTTTATGTTTTTACACGCGTTTTAAATTTTATTGCCGAAATCGCTTTTCTCGCGAGATAAGCACGTTTTCTGAAATGCCGCTCTCCCGTCACTCTGGTTAAAGTGTTATGAAAAAAAAGGCTGTTGGGGGCTAGGGAGTATCGAGTTGATCATTATACATGAAGAAATAACCAATTTCATCGTTTGGTTTATGTTTTACACGCGTTTTAAATTTTATTGCCGAAATCGCTTTTTCTCGCCGAGATAAGCACGTTTTCTGAAATGCCGCTCTCCCGTCACTCTGGTTAAAGTGTTATGAAAAAAAAGGCTGTTTGGGGGCTAGGGAGTATCGAGTTGATCATTATACATGAAGAAATAACCAATTTCATCGTTTGGTTTATGTTTTACACGCGTTTTAAATTTTATTGCCGAAATCGCTTTTTCTCGCCGAGATAAGCACGTTTTCTGAAATGCCGCTCTCCCGTCACTCTGGTTAAAGTGTTATGAAAAAAAAGGCTGTTGGGGGCTAGGGAGTATCGAGTTGATCATTATACATGAAGAAATAACCAATTTCATCGTTTGGTTTATGTTTTACACGCGTTTTAAATTTTATTGCCGAAATCGCTTTTTCTCGCCGAGATAAGCACGTTTTCTGAAATGCCGCTCTCCCGTCACTCTGGTTAAAGTGTTATGAAAAAAAAGGCTGTTGGGGGCTAGGGAGTATCGAGTTGATCATTATACATGAAGAAATAACCAATTTCATCGTTTGGTTTATGTTTTACACGCGTTTTAAATTTTATTGCCGAAATCGCTTTTTCTCGCCGAGATAAGCACGTTTTCTGAAATGCCGCTCTCCCGTCACTCTGGTTAAAGTGTTATGAAAAAAAAGGCTGTTGGGGGCTAGGGAGTATCGAGTTGATCATTATACATGAAGAAATAACCAATTTCATCGTTTGGTTTATGTTTTACACGCGTTTTAAATTTTATTGCCGAAATCGCTTTTTCTCGCCGAGATAAGCACGTTTTCTGAAATGCCGCTCTCCCGTCACTCTGGTTAAAGTGTTATGAAAAAAAAGGCTGTTGGGGGCTAGGGAGTATCGAGTTGATCATTATACATGAAGAAATAACCAATTTCATCGTTTGGTTTATGTTTTACACGCGTTTTAAATTTTATTGCCGAAATCGCTTTTTCTCGCCGAGATAAGCACGTTTTCTGAAATGCCGCTCTCCCGTCACTCTGGTTAAAGTGTTATGAAAAAAAAGGCTGTTGGGGGCTAGGGAGTATCGAGTTGATCATTATACATGAAGAAATAACCAATTTCATCGTTTGGTTTATGTTTTACACGCGTTTTAAATTTTATTGCCGAAATCGCTTTTTCTCGCCGAGATAAGCACGTTTTCTGAAATGCCGCTCTCCCGTCACTCTGGTTAAAGTGTTATGAAAAAAAAGGCTGTTGGGGGCTAGGGAGTATCGAGTTGATCATTATACATGAAGAAATAACCAATTTCATCGTTTGGTTTATGTTTTACACGCGTTTTAAATTTTATTGCCGAAATCGCTTTTTCTCGCCGAGATAAGCACGTTTTCTGAAATGCCGCTCTCCCGTCACTCTGGTTAAAGTGTTATGAAAAAAAAGGCTGTTGGGGGCTAGGGAGTATCGAGTTGATCATTATACATGAAGAAATAACCAATTTCATCGTTTGGTTTATGTTTTACACGCGTTTTAAATTTTATTGCCGAAATCGCTTTTTCTCGCCGAGATAAGCACGTTTTCTGAAATGCCGCTCTCCCGTCACTCTGGTTAAAGTGTTATGAAAAAAAAGGCTGTTGGGGGCTAGGGAGTATCGAGTTGATCATTATACATGAAGAAATAACCAATTTCATCGTTTGGTTTATGTTTTACACGCGTTTTAAATTTTATTGCCGAAATCGCTTTTTCTCGCCGAGATAAGCACGTTTTCTGAAATGCCGCTCTCCCGTCACTCTGGTTAAAGTGTTATGAAAAAAAAGGCTGTTGGGGGCTAGGGAGTATCGAGTTGATCATTATACATGAAGAAATAACCAATTTCATCGTTTGGTTTATGTTTTACACGCGTTTTAAATTTTATTGCCGAAATCGCTTTTTCTCGCCGAGATAAGCACGTTTTCTGAAATGCCGCTCTCCCGTCACTCTGGTTAAAGTGTTATGAAAAAAAAGGCTGTTGGGGGCTAGGGAGTATCGAGTTGATCATTATACATGAAGAAATAACCAATTTCATCGTTTGGTTTATGTTTTACACGCGTTTTAAATTTTATTGCCGAAATCGCTTTTTCTCGCCGAGATAAGCACGTTTTCTGAAATGCCGCTCTCCCGTCACTCTGGTTAAAGTGTTATGAAAAAAAAGGCTGTTGGGGGCTAGGGAGTATCGAGTTGATCATTATACATGAAGAAATAACCAATTTCATCGTTTGGTTTATGTTTTACACGCGTTTTAAATTTTATTGCCGAAATCGCTTTTTCTCGCCGAGATAAGCACGTTTTCTGAAATGCCGCTCTCCCGTCACTCTGGTTAAAGTGTTATGAAAAAAAAGGCTGTTGGGGGCTAGGGAGTATCGAGTTGATCATTATACATGAAGAAATAACCAATTTCATCGTTTGGTTTATGTTTTACACGCGTTTTAAATTTTATTGCCGAAATCGCTTTTTCTCGCCGAGATAAGCACGTTTTCTGAAATGCCGCTCTCCCGTCACTCTGGTTAAAGTGTTATGAAAAAAAAGGCTGTTGGGGGCTAGGGAGTATCGAGTTGATCATTATACATGAAGAAATAACCAATTTCATCGTTTGGTTTATGTTTTACACGCGTTTTAAATTTTATTGCCGAAATCGCTTTTTCTCGCCGAGATAAGCACGTTTTCTGAAATGCCGCTCTCCCGTCACTCTGGTTAAAGTGTTATGAAAAAAAAGGCTGTTGGGGGCTAGGGAGTATCGAGTTGATCATTATACATGAAGAAATAACCAATTTCATCGTTTGGTTTATGTTTTACACGCGTTTTAAATTTTATTGCCGAAATCGCTTTTTCTCGCCGAGATAAGCACGTTTTCTGAAATGCCGCTCTCCCGTCACTCTGGTTAAAGTGTTATGAAAAAAAAGGCTGTTGGGGGCTAGGGAGTATCGAGTTGATCATTATACATGAAGAAATAACCAATTTCATCGTTTGGTTTATGTTTTACACGCGTTTTAAATTTTATTGCCGAAATCGCTTTTTCTCGCCGAGATAAGCACGTTTTCTGAAATGCCGCTCTCCCGTCACTCTGGTTAAAGTGTTATGAAAAAAAAGGCTGTTGGGGGCTAGGGAGTATCGAGTTGATCATTATACATGAAGAAATAACCAATTTCATCGTTTGGTTTATGTTTTACACGCGTTTTAAATTTTATTGCCGAAATCGCTTTTTCTCGCCGAGATAAGCACGTTTTCTGAAATGCCGCTCTCCCGTCACTCTGGTTAAAGTGTTATGAAAAAAAAGGCTGTTGGGGGCTAGGGAGTATCGAGTTGATCATTATACATGAAGAAATAACCAATTTCATCGTTTGGTTTATGTTTTACACGCGTTTTAAATTTTATTGCCGAAATCGCTTTTTCTCGCCGAGATAAGCACGTTTTCTGAAATGCCGCTCTCCCGTCACTCTGGTTAAAGTGTTATGAAAAAAAAGGCTGTTGGGGGCTAGGGAGTATCGAGTTGATCATTATACATGAAGAAATAACCAATTTCATCGTTTGGTTTATGTTTTACACGCGTTTTAAATTTTATTGCCGAAATCGCTTTTTCTCGCCGAGATAAGCACGTTTTCTGAAATGCCGCTCTCCCGTCACTCTGGTTAAAGTGTTATGAAAAAAAAGGCTGTTGGGGGCTAGGGAGTATCGAGTTGATCATTATACATGAAGAAATAACCAATTTCATCGTTTGGTTTATGTTTTACACGCGTTTTAAATTTTATTGCCGAAATCGCTTTTTCTCGCCGAGATAAGCACGTTTTCTGAAATGCCGCTCTCCCGTCACTCTGGTTAAAGTGTTATGAAAAAAAAGGCTGTTGGGGGCTAGGGAGTATCGAGTTGATCATTATACATGAAGAAATAACCAATTTCATCGTTTGGTTTATGTTTTACACGCGTTTTAAATTTTATTGCCGAAATCGCTTTTTCTCGCCGAGATAAGCACGTTTTCTGAAATGCCGCTCTCCCGTCACTCTGGTTAAAGTGTTATGAAAAAAAAGGCTGTTGGGGGCTAGGGAGTATCGAGTTGATCATTATACATGAAGAAATAACCAATTTCATCGTTTGGTTTATGTTTTACACGCGTTTTAAATTTTATTGCCGAAATCGCTTTTTCTCGCCGAGATAAGCACGTTTTCTGAAATGCCGCTCTCCCGTCACTCTGGTTAAAGTGT
Organism: Syngnathus leptorhynchus; assembly: GCF_054491065.1. NCBI lineage: Eukaryota > Metazoa > Chordata > Actinopteri > Syngnathiformes > Syngnathidae > Syngnathus > Syngnathus leptorhynchus. The sequence continues at coordinate 125,692 of NW_028232098.1, read as the reverse complement.
TATGAAAAAAAAGGCTGTTGGGGGCTAGGGAGTATCGAGTTGATCATTATACATGAAGAAATAACCAATTTCATCGTTTGGTTTATGTTTTACACGCGTTTTAAATTTTATTGCCGAAATCGCTTTTTCTCGCCGAGATAAGCACGTTTTCTGAAATGCCGCTCTCCCGTCACTCTGGTTAAAGTGTTATGAAAAAAAAGGCTGTTGGGGGCTAGGGAGTATCGAGTTGATCATTATACATGAAGAAATAACCAATTTCATCGTTTGGTTTATGTTTTACACGCGTTTTAAATTTTATTGCCGAAATCGCTTTTTCTCGCCGAGATAAGCACGTTTTCTGAAATGCCGCTCTCCCGTCACTCTGGTTAAAGTGTTATGAAAAAAAAGGCTGTTGGGGGCTAGGGAGTATCGAGTTGATCATTATACATGAAGAAATAACCAATTTCATCGTTTGGTTTATGTTTTACACGCGTTTTAAATTTTATTGCCGAAATCGCTTTTTCTCGCCGAGATAAGCACGTTTTCTGAAATGCCGCTCTCCCGTCACTCTGGTTAAAGTGTTATGAAAAAAAAGGCTGTTGGGGGCTAGGGAGTATCGAGTTGATCATTATACATGAAGAAATAACCAATTTCATCGTTTGGTTTATGTTTTACACGCGTTTTAAATTTTATTGCCGAAATCGCTTTTTCTCGCCGAGATAAGCACGTTTTCTGAAATGCCGCTCTCCCGTCACTCTGGTTAAAGTGTTATGAAAAAAAAGGCTGTTGGGGGCTAGGGAGTATCGAGTTGATCATTATACATGAAGAAATAACCAATTTCATCGTTTGGTTTATGTTTTACACGCGTTTTAAATTTTATTGCCGAAATCGCTTTTTCTCGCCGAGATAAGCACGTTTTCTGAAATGCCGCTCTCCCGTCACTCTGGTTAAAGTGTTATGAAAAAAAAGGCTGTTGGGGGCTAGGGAGTATCGAGTTGATCATTATACATGAAGAAATAACCAATTTCATCGTTTGGTTTATGTTTTACACGCGTTTTAAATTTTATTGCCGAAATCGCTTTTTCTCGCCGAGATAAGCACGTTTTCTGAAATGCCGCTCTCCCGTCACTCTGGTTAAAGTGTTATGAAAAAAAAGGCTGTTGGGGGCTAGGGAGTATCGAGTTGATCATTATACATGAAGAAATAACCAATTTCATCGTTTGGTTTATGTTTTACACGCGTTTTAAATTTTATTGCCGAAATCGCTTTTTCTCGCCGAGATAAGCACGTTTTCTGAAATGCCGCTCTCCCGTCACTCTGGTTAAAGTGTTATGAAAAAAAAGGCTGTTGGGGGCTAGGGAGTATCGAGTTGATCATTATACATGAAGAAATAACCAATTTCATCGTTTGGTTTATGTTTTACACGCGTTTTAAATTTTATTGCCGAAATCGCTTTTTCTCGCCGAGATAAGCACGTTTTCTGAAATGCCGCTCTCCCGTCACTCTGGTTAAAGTGTTATGAAAAAAAAGGCTGTTGGGGGCTAGGGAGTATCGAGTTGATCATTATACATGAAGAAATAACCAATTTCATCGTTTGGTTTATGTTTTACACGCGTTTTAAATTTTATTGCCGAAATCGCTTTTTCTCGCCGAGATAAGCACGTTTTCTGAAATGCCGCTCTCCCGTCACTCTGGTTAAAGTGTTATGAAAAAAAAGGCTGTTGGGGGCTAGGGAGTATCGAGTTGATCATTATACATGAAGAAATAACCAATTTCATCGTTTGGTTTATGTTTTACACGCGTTTTAAATTTTATTGCCGAAATCGCTTTTTCTCGCCGAGATAAGCACGTTTTCTGAAATGCCGCTCTCCCGTCACTCTGGTTAAAGTGTTATGAAAAAAAAGGCTGTTGGGGGCTAGGGAGTATCGAGTTGATCATTATACATGAAGAAATAACCAATTTCATCGTTTGGTTTATGTTTTACACGCGTTTTAAATTTTATTGCCGAAATCGCTTTTTCTCGCCGAGATAAGCACGTTTTCTGAAATGCCGCTCTCCCGTCACTCTGGTTAAAGTGTTATGAAAAAAAAGGCTGTTGGGGGCTAGGGAGTATCGAGTTGATCATTATACATGAAGAAATAACCAATTTCATCGTTTGGTTTATGTTTTACACGCGTTTTAAATTTTATTGCCGAAATCGCTTTTTCTCGCCGAGATAAGCACGTTTTCTGAAATGCCGCTCTCCCGTCACTCTGGTTAAAGTGTTATGAAAAAAAAGGCTGTTGGGGGCTAGGGAGTATCGAGTTGATCATTATACATGAAGAAATAACCAATTTCATCGTTTGGTTTATGTTTTACACGCGTTTTAAATTTTATTGCCGAAATCGCTTTTTCTCGCCGAGATAAGCACGTTTTCTGAAATGCCGCTCTCCCGTCACTCTGGTTAAAGTGTTATGAAAAAAAAGGCTGTTGGGGGCTAGGGAGTATCGAGTTGATCATTATACATGAAGAAATAACCAATTTCATCGTTTGGTTTATGTTTTACACGCGTTTTAAATTTTATTGCCGAAATCGCTTTTTCTCGCCGAGATAAGCACGTTTTCTGAAATGCCGCTCTCCCGTCACTCTGGTTAAAGTGTTATGAAAAAAAAGGCTGTTGGGGGCTAGGGAGTATCGAGTTGATCATTATACATGAAGAAATAACCAATTTCATCGTTTGGTTTATGTTTTACACGCGTTTTAAATTTTATTGCCGAAATCGCTTTTTCTCGCCGAGATAAGCACGTTTTCTGAAATGCCGCTCTCCCGTCACTCTGGTTAAAGTGTTATGAAAAAAAAGGCTGTTGGGGGCTAGGGAGTATCGAGTTGATCATTATACATGAAGAAATAACCAATTTCATCGTTTGGTTTATGTTTTACACGCGTTTTAAATTTTATTGCCGAAATCGCTTTTTCTCGCCGAGATAAGCACGTTTTCTGAAATGCCGCTCTCCCGTCACTCTGGTTAAAGTGTTATGAAAAAAAAGGCTGTTGGGGGCTAGGGAGTATCGAGTTGATCATTATACATGAAGAAATAACCAATTTCATCGTTTGGTTTATGTTTTACACGCGTTTTAAATTTTATTGCCGAAATCGCTTTTTCTCGCCGAGATAAGCACGTTTTCTGAAATGCCGCTCTCCCGTCACTCTGGTTAAAGTGTTATGAAAAAAAAGGCTGTTGGGGGCTAGGGAGTATCGAGTTGATCATTATACATGAAGAAATAACCAATTTCATCGTTTGGTTTATGTTTTACACGCGTTTTAAATTTTATTGCCGAAATCGCTTTTTCTCGCCGAGATAAGCACGTTTTCTGAAATGCCGCTCTCCCGTCACTCTGGTTAAAGTGTTATGAAAAAAAAGGCTGTTGGGGGCTAGGGAGTATCGAGTTGATCATTATACATGAAGAAATAACCAATTTCATCGTTTGGTTTATGTTTTACACGCGTTTTAAATTTTATTGCCGAAATCGCTTTTTCTCGCCGAGATAAGCACGTTTTCTGAAATGCCGCTCTCCCGTCACTCTGGTTAAAGTGTTATGAAAAAAAAGGCTGTTGGGGGCTAGGGAGTATCGAGTTGATCATTATACATGAAGAAATAACCAATTTCATCGTTTGGTTTATGTTTTACACGCGTTTTAAATTTTATTGCCGAAATCGCTTTTTCTCGCCGAGATAAGCACGTTTTCTGAAATGCCGCTCTCCCGTCACTCTGGTTAAAGTGTTATGAAAAAAAAGGCTGTTGGGGGCTAGGGAGTATCGAGTTGATCATTATACATGAAGAAATAACCAATTTCATCGTTTGGTTTATGTTTTACACGCGTTTTAAATTTTATTGCCGAAATCGCTTTTTCTCGCCGAGATAAGCACGTTTTCTGAAATGCCGCTCTCCCGTCACTCTGGTTAAAGTGTTATGAAAAAAAAGGCTGTTGGGGGCTAGGGAGTATCGAGTTGATCATTATACATGAAGAAATAACCAATTTCATCGTTTGGTTTATGTTTTACACGCGTTTTAAATTTTATTGCCGAAATCGCTTTTTCTCGCCGAGATAAGCACGTTTTCTGAAATGCCGCTCTCCCGTCACTCTGGTTAAAGTGTTATGAAAAAAAAGGCTGTTGGGGGCTAGGGAGTATCGAGTTGATCATTATACATGAAGAAATAACCAATTTCATCGTTTGGTTTATGTTTTACACGCGTTTTAAATTTTATTGCCGAAATCGCTTTTTCTCGCCGAGATAAGCACGTTTTCTGAAATGCCGCTCTCCCGTCACTCTGGTTAAAGTGTTATGAAAAAAAAGGCTGTTGGGGGCTAGGGAGTATCGAGTTGATCATTATACATGAAGAAATAACCAATTTCATCGTTTGGTTTATGTTTTACACGCGTTTTAAATTTTATTGCCGAAATCGCTTTTTCTCGCCGAGATAAGCACGTTTTCTGAAATGCCGCTCTCCCGTCACTCTGGTTAAAGTGTTATGAAAAAAAAGGCTGTTGGGGGCTAGGGAGTATCGAGTTGATCATTATACATGAAGAAATAACCAATTTCATCGTTTGGTTTATGTTTTACACGCGTTTTAAATTTTATTGCCGAAATCGCTTTTTCTCGCCGAGATAAGCACGTTTTCTGAAATGCCGCTCTCCCGTCACTCTGGTTAAAGTGTTATGAAAAAAAAGGCTGTTGGGGGCTAGGGAGTATCGAGTTGATCATTATACATGAAGAAATAACCAATTTCATCGTTTGGTTTATGTTTTACACGCGTTTTAAATTTTATTGCCGAAATCGCTTTTTCTCGCCGAGATAAGCACGTTTTCTGAAATGCCGCTCTCCCGTCACTCTGGTTAAAGTGTTATGAAAAAAAAGGCTGTTGGGGGCTAGGGAGTATCGAGTTGATCATTATACATGAAGAAATAACCAATTTCATCGTTTGGTTTATGTTTTACACGCGTTTTAAATTTTATTGCCGAAATCGCTTTTTCTCGCCGAGATAAGCACGTTTTCTGAAATGCCGCTCTCCCGTCACTCTGGTTAAAGTGTTATGAAAAAAAAGGCTGTTGGGGGCTAGGGAGTATCGAGTTGATCATTATACATGAAGAAATAACCAATTTCATCGTTTGGTTTATGTTTTACACGCGTTTTAAATTTTATTGCCGAAATCGCTTTTTCTCGCCGAGATAAGCACGTTTTCTGAAATGCCGCTCTCCCGTCACTCTGGTTAAAGTGTTATGAAAAAAAAGGCTGTTGGGGGCTAGGGAGTATCGAGTTGATCATTATACATGAAGAAATAACCAATTTCATCGTTTGGTTTATGTTTTACACGCGTTTTAAATTTTATTGCCGAAATCGCTTTTTCTCGCCGAGATAAGCACGTTTTCTGAAATGCCGCTCTCCCGTCACTCTGGTTAAAGTGTTATGAAAAAAAAGGCTGTTGGGGGCTAGGGAGTATCGAGTTGATCATTATACATGAAGAAATAACCAATTTCATCGTTTGGTTTATGTTTTACACGCGTTTTAAATTTTATTGCCGAAATCGCTTTTTCTCGCCGAGATAAGCACGTTTTCTGAAATGCCGCTCTCCCGTCACTCTGGTTAAAGTGTTATGAAAAAAAAGGCTGTTGGGGGCTAGGGAGTATCGAGTTGATCATTATACATGAAGAAATAACCAATTTCATCGTTTGGTTTATGTTTTACACGCGTTTTAAATTTTATTGCCGAAATCGCTTTTTCTCGCCGAGATAAGCACGTTTTCTGAAATGCCGCTCTCCCGTCACTCTGGTTAAAGTGTTATGAAAAAAAAGGCTGTTGGGGGCTAGGGAGTATCGAGTTGATCATTATACATGAAGAAATAACCAATTTCATCGTTTGGTTTATGTTTTACACGCGTTTTAAATTTTATTGCCGAAATCGCTTTTTCTCGCCGAGATAAGCACGTTTTCTGAAATGCCGCTCTCCCGTCACTCTGGTTAAAGTGTTATGAAAAAAAAGGCTGTTGGGGGCTAGGGAGTATCGAGTTGATCATTATACATGAAGAAATAACCAATTTCATCGTTTGGTTTATGTTTTACACGCGTTTTAAATTTTATTGCCGAAATCGCTTTTTCTCGCCGAGATAAGCACGTTTTCTGAAATGCCGCTCTCCCGTCACTCTGGTTAAAGTGTTATGAAAAAAAAGGCTGTTGGGGGCTAGGGAGTATCGAGTTGATCATTATACATGAAGAAATAACCAATTTCATCGTTTGGTTTATGTTTTACACGCGTTTTAAATTTTATTGCCGAAATCGCTTTTTCTCGCCGAGATAAGCACGTTTTCTGAAATGCCGCTCTCCCGTCACTCTGGTTAAAGTGTTATGAAAAAAAAGGCTGTTGGGGGCTAGGGAGTATCGAGTTGATCATTATACATGAAGAAATAACCAATTTCATCGTTTGGTTTATGTTTTACACGCGTTTTAAATTTTATTGCCGAAATCGCTTTTTCTCGCCGAGATAAGCACGTTTTCTGAAATGCCGCTCTCCCGTCACTCTGGTTAAAGTGTTATGAAAAAAAAGGCTGTTGGGGGCTAGGGAGTATCGAGTTGATCATTATACATGAAGAAATAACCAATTTCATCGTTTGGTTTATGTTTTACACGCGTTTTAAATTTTATTGCCGAAATCGCTTTTTCTCGCCGAGATAAGCACGTTTTCTGAAATGCCGCTCTCCCGTCACTCTGGTTAAAGTGTTATGAAAAAAAAGGCTGTTGGGGGCTAGGGAGTATCGAGTTGATCATTATACATGAAGAAATAACCAATTTCATCGTTTGGTTTATGTTTTACACGCGTTTTAAATTTTATTGCCGAAATCGCTTTTTCTCGCCGAGATAAGCACGTTTTCTGAAATGCCGCTCTCCCGTCACTCTGGTTAAAGTGTTATGAAAAAAAAGGCTGTTGGGGGCTAGGGAGTATCGAGTTGATCATTATACATGAAGAAATAACCAATTTCATCGTTTGGTTTATGTTTTACACGCGTTTTAAATTTTATTGCCGAAATCGCTTTTTCTCGCCGAGATAAGCACGTTTTCTGAAATGCCGCTCTCCCGTCACTCTGGTTAAAGTGTTATGAAAAAAAAGGCTGTTGGGGGCTAGGGAGTATCGAGTTGATCATTATACATGAAGAAATAACCAATTTCATCGTTTGGTTTATGTTTTACACGCGTTTTAAATTTTATTGCCGAAATCGCTTTTTCTCGCCGAGATAAGCACGTTTTCTGAAATGCCGCTCTCCCGTCACTCTGGTTAAAGTGTTATGAAAAAAAAGGCTGTTGGGGGCTAGGGAGTATCGAGTTGATCATTATACATGAAGAAATAACCAATTTCATCGTTTGGTTTATGTTTTACACGCGTTTTAAATTTTATTGCCGAAATCGCTTTTTCTCGCCGAGATAAGCACGTTTTCTGAAATGCCGCTCTCCCGTCACTCTGGTTAAAGTGTTATGAAAAAAAAGGCTGTTGGGGGCTAGGGAGTATCGAGTTGATCATTATACATGAAGAAATAACCAATTTCATCGTTTGGTTTATGTTTTACACGCGTTTTAAATTTTATTGCCGAAATCGCTTTTTCTCGCCGAGATAAGCACGTTTTCTGAAATGCCGCTCTCCCGTCACTCTGGTTAAAGTGTTATGAAAAAAAAGGCTGTTGGGGGCTAGGGAGTATCGAGTTGATCATTATACATGAAGAAATAACCAATTTCATCGTTTGGTTTATGTTTTACACGCGTTTTAAATTTTATTGCCGAAATCGCTTTTTCTCGCCGAGATAAGCACGTTTTCTGAAATGCCGCTCTCCCGTCACTCTGGTTAAAGTGTTATGAAAAAAAAGGCTGTTGGGGGCTAGGGAGTATCGAGTTGATCATTATACATGAAGAAATAACCAATTTCATCGTTTGGTTTATGTTTTACACGCGTTTTAAATTTTATTGCCGAAATCGCTTTTTCTCGCCGAGATAAGCACGTTTTCTGAAATGCCGCTCTCCCGTCACTCTGGTTAAAGTGTTATGAAAAAAAAGGCTGTTGGGGGCTAGGGAGTATCGAGTTGATCATTATACATGAAGAAATAACCAATTTCATCGTTTGGTTTATGTTTTACACGCGTTTTAAATTTTATTGCCGAAATCGCTTTTTCTCGCCGAGATAAGCACGTTTTCTGAAATGCCGCTCTCCCGTCACTCTGGTTAAAGTGTTATGAAAAAAAAGGCTGTTGGGGGCTAGGGAGTATCGAGTTGATCATTATACATGAAGAAATAACCAATTTCATCGTTTGGTTTATGTTTTACACGCGTTTTAAATTTTATTGCCGAAATCGCTTTTTCTCGCCGAGATAAGCACGTTTTCTGAAATGCCGCTCTCCCGTCACTCTGGTTAAAGTGTTATGAAAAAAAAGGCTGTTGGGGGCTAGGGAGTATCGAGTTGATCATTATACATGAAGAAATAACCAATTTCATCGTTTGGTTTATGTTTTACACGCGTTTTAAATTTTATTGCCGAAATCGCTTTTTCTCGCCGAGATAAGCACGTTTTCTGAAATGCCGCTCTCCCGTCACTCTGGTTAAAGTGTTATGAAAAAAAAGGCTGTTGGGGGCTAGGGAGTATCGAGTTGATCATTATACATGAAGAAATAACCAATTTCATCGTTTGATTTATGTTTTACACGCGTTTTAAATTTTATTGCCGAAATCGCTTTTTCTCGCCGAGATAAGCACGTTTTCTGAAATGCCGCTCTCCCGTCACTCTGGTTAAAGTGTTATGAAAAAAAGGCTGTTGGGGGCTAGGGAGTATCGAGTTGATCATTATACATGAAGAAATAACCAATTTCATCGTTTGGTTTATGTTTTACACGCGTTTTAAATTTTATTGCCGAAATCGCTTTTTCTCGCCGAGATAAGCACGTTTTCTGAAATGCCGCTCTCCCGTCACTCTGGTTAAAGTGTTATGAAAAAAAAGGCTGTTGGGGGCTAGGGAGTATCGAGTTGATCATTATACATGAAGAAATAACCAATTTCATCGTTTGATTTATGTTTTACACGCGTTTTAAATTTTATTGCCGAAATCGCTTTTTCTCGCCGAGATAAGCACGTTTTCTGAAATGCCGCTCTCCCGTCACTCTGGTTAAAGTGTTATGAAAAAAAAGGCTGTTGGGGGCTAGGGAGTATCGAGTTGATCATTATACATGAAGAAATAACCAATTTCATCGTTTGATTTATGTTTTACACGCGTTTTAAATTTTATTGCCGAAATCGCTTTTTCTCGCCGAGATAAGCACGTTTTCTGAAATGCCGCTCTCCCGTCACTCTGGTTAAAGTGTTATGAAAAAAAAGGCTGTTGGGGGCTAGGGAGTATCGAGTTGATCATTATACATGAAGAAATAACCAATTTCATCGTTTGATTTATGTTTTACACGCGTTTTAAATTTTATTGCCGAAATCGCTTTTTCTCGCTGAGATAAGCACGTTTTCTGAAATGCCGCTCTCCCGTCACTCTGGTTAAAGTGTTATGAAAAAAAAGGCTGTTGGGGGCTAGGGAGTATCGAGTTGATCATTATACATGAAGAAATAACCAATTTCATCGTTTGGTTTATGTTTTACACGATGCTGAGCTCCAGCTGGAAGTGTAAAAAGAACCGGGCTGGTTAAAAAAAGAACCGGGCGACCCGGTAAAATTGCTTAGCCGGGGCTCTGGAAGCCTAACACGGCGTGATCTTGTCCAAAAAGCCGCTGCTGAGCTCCAGCTGGAAGTGTAAAAAGAACCGGGCTGGTTAAAAAAAAGAACCGGGCGACCCGGTAAAATTGCTTAGCCGGGGCTCTGGAAGCCTAACACGGCGTGATCTTGTCCAAAAAGCCGCTGCTGAGCTCCAGCTGGAAGTGTAAAAAGAACCGGGCTGGTTAAAAAAAAGAACCGGGCGACCCGGTAAAATTGCTTAGCCGGGGCTCTGGAAGCCTAACCCGGCGTGATACTGTGCAAAAAGCCGCTGCTGAGCTCCAGCTGGAAGTGTAAAAAAAACCGGGCTGGTTAAAAAAAAGAACCGGGCGACCCTGTAAAATTGCTTAGCCGGGGCTCTGGAAGCCTAACACGGCGTGATCTTGTCCAAAAACCCGCTGCTGAGCTCCAGCTGGAAGTGTAAAAAGAACCGGGCTGGTTAAAAAAAAGAACCGGGCGGGCCGGTAAAATTGCTTAGCCGGGGCTCTGGAAGCCTAACACGGCGTGATCTTGTCCAAAAAGCCGCTCGTGAGCTCCAGCTGGAAGTGTAAAAAGAACCGGGCTGGTTCAAAAAAAGAACCGGGCGGCCCGGTAGAATTGCTTAGCCGAGGTCCTGGAAGCCTAACCCGGCGTGATCTTGCGCAAAAAGCCGCTGCTGAGCTCCAGCTGGAAGTGTAAAAAGAACCGGGCTGGTTCAAAAAAGAACCGGGCGGCCCGGTAAAATTGCTTAGCCGGGGTCCTGGAAGCCTAACGCGGCGTGATCTTGCCCGAAAGTCGGCCTCTATACTTCCTTATTAGGTACCAGGCGCTCAGAGCCAACTTGGCAAAAATTTTCTAAGTGCCCACGGCTCTGCGGGGATTGTGCGTCCGACCCGCGCCGGTTCTCCAGCCGGCCTAAAATAACGCAAAACCAGCCTCTCCCCCTGGAGCTCACAGCCAAAGGCGAAACTTTTCTAAGTGCCTACGGCTCTGCGGGCTTTTGAGTCCGCCCCGCGCCGGTTCGTCGGTCGGCCTCAAAAAGCGAAAAATCAGCCTCTCTCCTGGAGCTCGACTCGAGTTGATCATTATACATGAAGAAATAACCAATTCATCGTTTGGTTTATGTTTTACACGCGTTTTAAATTTTATTGCCGAAATCGCTTTTTCTCGCCGAGATAAGCACGTTTTCTGAAATGCCGCTCTCCCGTCACTCTGGTTAAAGTGTTATGAAAAAAAAGGCTGTTGGGGGCTAGGGAGTATCGAGTTGATCATTATACATGAAGAAATAACCAATTTCATCGTTTGGTTTATGTTTTACACGCGTTTTAAATTTTATTGCCGAAATCGCTTTTTCTCGCCGAGATAAGCACGTTTTCTGAAATGCCGCTCTCCCGTCACTCTGGTTAAAGTGTTATGAAAAAAAAGGCTGTTGGGGGCTAGGGAGTATCGAGTTGATCATTATACATGAAGAAATAACCAATTTCATCGTTTGATTTATGTTTTACACGCGTTTTAAATTTTATTGCCGAAATCGCTTTTTCTCGCCGAGATAAGCACGTTTTCTGAAATGCCGCTCTCCCGTCACTCTGGTTAAAGTGTATGAAAAAAAGGCTGTTGGGGGCTAGGGAGTATCGAGTTGATCATTATACATGAAGAATAACCAATTTCATCGTTTGGTTTATGTTTTACACGCGTTTTAAATTTTATTGCCGAAATCGCTTTTTCTCGCCGAGATAAGCACGTTTCTGAAATGCCGCTCTCCCGTCACTCTGGTTAAAGTGTTATGAAAAAAAGGCTGTTGGGGGCTAGGGAGTATCGAGTTGATCATTATACATGAAGAAATAACCAATTTCATCGTTTGATTTATGTTTTACACGCGTTTTAAATTTTATTGCCGAAATCGCTTTTTCTCGCCGAGATAAGCACGTTTTCTGAAATGCCGCTCTCCCGTCACTCTGGTTAAAGTGTTATGAAAAAAAAGGCTGTTGGGGGCTAGGGAGTATCGAGTTGATCATTATACATGAAGAAATAACCAATTTCATCGTTGATTTATGTTTTACACGCGTTTTAAATTTTATTGCCGAAATCGCTTTTTCTCGCCGAGATAAGCACGTTTTCTGAAATGCGCTCTCCCGTCACTCTGGTTAAAGTGTTATGAAAAAAAAGGCTGTGGGGGCTAGGGAGTATCGAGTTGATCATTATACATGAAGAATAACCAATTTCATCGTTTGGTTTATGTTTTACACGATGCTGAGCTCCAGCTGGAAGTGTAAAAAGAACCGGGCTGGTTAAAAAAAGAACCGGGCGACCCGGTAAAATTGCTTAGCCGGGGCTCTGGAAGCCTAACACGGCGTGATCTTGTCCAAAAAGCCGCTGCTTAGCTCCAGCTGGAAGTGTAAAAAGAACCGGGCTGGTTAAAAAAAAAAGAACGCGGGCGACCCGGTAAAATTGCTTAGCCGGGGCTCTGGAAGCCTAACACGGCGTGATCTTGTCCAAAAAGCCGCTGCTGAGCTCCAGCTGGAAGTGTAAAAAGAACCGGGCTGGTTAAAAAAAAGAACCGGGCGTGCCCGGTAAAATTGCTTAGCCGGGGCTCTGGAAGCCTAACCCGGCGTGATACTGTGCAAAAAGCCGCTGCTGAGCTCCAGCTGGAAGTGTAAAAAAAACCGGGCTGGTTAAAAAAAAGAACCGGGCGACCCTGTAAAATTGCTTAGCCGGGGCTCTGGAAGCCTAACACGGCGTGATCTTGTCCAAAAACCCGCTGCTGAGCTCCAGCTGGAAGTGTAAAAAGAACCGGGCTGGTTAAAAAAAAGAACCGGGCGGGCCGGTAATAATTGCTTAGCCGGGGCTCTGGAAGCCTAACACGGCGTGATCTTGTCCAAAAAGCCGCTCGTGAGCTCCAGCTGGAAGTGTAAAAAGAACCGGGGCTGGTTCAAAAAAAGAACCGGGCGGCCCGGTAGAATTGCTTAGCCGAGGTCCTGGAAGCCTAACCCGGCGTGATCTTGCGCAAAAAGCGCTGCTGAGCTCCAGCTGGAAGTGTAAAAAGAACCGGGCTGGTTCAAAAAAAGAACCGGGGCGGCCCGGTAAAATTGCTTAGCCGGGGGTCCTGGAAGCCTAACGCGGCGTGATCTTGCCCGAAAGTCGGCCTCTATACTTCCTTATTAGGTACCAGGCGCTCAGAGCCAACTTGGCAAAAATTTTCTAAGTGCCCACGGCTCTGCGGGGGATTGTGCGTCCGACCCGCGCCGGTTCTCCAGCCGGCCTAAAATAACGCAAAACCAGCCTCTCCCCCTGGAGCTCACAGCCAAAGGCGAAACTTTTTCTAAGTGCCTACGGCTCTGCGGGCTTTTGAGTCCGCCCCGCGCCGGTTCGTCGGTCGGCCTCAAAAAGCGAAAAATCAGCCTCTCTCCCTGGAGCTCGACTCGAGTTGATCATTATACATGAAGAAATAACCAATTTCATCGTTTGGTTTATGTTTTACACGCGTTTAAATTTTATTGCCGAAATCGCTTTTTTCTCGCCGAGATAAGCACGTTTTCTGAAATGCCGCTCTCCCGTCACTCTGGTTAAAGTGTTATGAAAAAAAAGGCTGTTGGGGGCTAGGAGTATCGAGTTGATCATTATACATGAAGAAATAACCAATTTCATCGTTTGGTTTATGTTTTACACGCGTTTTAAATTGTATTGCCGAAATCGCTTTTTCTCGCCGAGATAAGCACGTTTTCTGAAATGCCGCTCTCCCGTCACTCTGGTTAAAGTGTTATGAAAAAAAAGGCTGTTGGGGGCTAGGGAGTATCGAGTTGATCATTATACATGAAGAAATAACCAATTTCATCGTTTGGTTTATGTTTTACACGCGTTTTAAATTTTATTGCCGAAATCGCTTTTTCTCGCCGAGATAAGCACGTTTTCTGAAATGCCGCTCTCCCGTCACTCTGGTTAAAGTGTTATGAAAAAAAAGGCTGTTGGGGGCTAGGGAGTATCGAGTTGATCATTATACATGAAGAAATAACCAATTTCATCGTTTGGTTTATGTTTTACACGCGTTTTAAATTTTATTGCCGAAATCGCTTTTTCTCGCCGAGATAAGCACGTTTTCTGAAATGCCGCTCTCCCGTCACTCTGGTTAAAGTGTTATGAAAAAAAAGGCTGTTGGGGGCTAGGGAGTATCGAGTTGATCATTATACATGAAGAAATAACCAATTTCATCGTTTGGTTTATGTTTTACACGCGTTTTAAATTTTATTGCCGAAATCGCTTTTTTCTCGCCGAGATAAGCACGTTTTCTGAAATGCCGCTCTCCGTCACTCTGGTTAAAGTGTTATGAAAAAAAAGGCTGTTGGGGGCTAGGGAGTATCGAGTTGATCATTATACATGAAGAAATAACCAATTTCATCGTTTGATTTATGTTTTACACGCGTTTTAAATTTTATTGCCGAAATCGCTTTTTCTCGCCGAGATAAGCACGTTTCTGAAATGCCGCTCTCCCGTCACTCTGGTTAAAGTGTTATGAAAAAAAAAGGCTGTTGGGGGCTAGGGAGTATCGAGTTGATCATTATACATGAAGAAATAACCAATTTCATCGTTTGGTTTATGTTTTACACGATGCTGAGCTCCAGCTGGAAGTGTAAAAAGAACCGGGCTGGTTAAAAAAAGAACCGGGCGACCCGAGTAAAATTGCTTAGCCGGGCTCTGGAAGCCTAACACGGCGTGATCTTGTCCAAAAAGCCGCTGCTTAGCTCCAGCTGGAAGTGTAAAAAGAACCGGGCTGGTTAAAAAAAAAAGAACCGGGCGACCCGGTAAAATTGCTTAGCCGGGGGCTCTGGAAGCCTAACACGGCGTGATCTTGTCCAAAAAGCCGCTGCTGAGCTCCAGCTGGAAGTGGTAAAAAGAACCGGGCTGGTTAAAAAAAAGAACCGGGCGGCCCGGTAAAATTGCTTAGCCGGGGCTCTGGAAGCCTAACCCGGCGTGATACTGTGCAAAAAGCCGCTGCTGAGCTCCAGCTGGAAGTGTAAAAAAAACCGGGCTGGTTAAAAAAAAGAACCGGGCGACCCTGTAAAATTGCTTAGCCGGGGCTCTGGAAGCCTAACACGGCGTGATCTTGTCCAAAAATCCGCTGCTGAGCTCCAGCTGGAAGTGTAAAAAGACCGGGCTGGTTAAAAAAAGAACCGGGCGGGCCGGTAAAATTGCTTAGCCGGGGCTCTGGAAGCCTAACACGGCGTGATCTTGTCCAAAAAGCCGCTCGTGAGCTCCAGCTGGAAGTGTAAAAAGAACCGGGCTGGTTCAAAAAAAGAACCGGGCGGCCCGGTAGAATTGCTTAGCCGAGGTCCTGGAAGCCTAACCCGGCGTGATCTTGCGCAAAAAGCCGCTGCTGAGCTCCAGCTGGAAGTGTAAAAAGAACCGGGCTGGTTCAAAAAAAAGAACCGGGCGGCCCCGGTAAAATTGCTTAGCCGGGGTCCTGGAAGCCTAACGCGGCGTGATCTTGCCGAAAGTCGGCCTCTATACTTCCTTATTAGGTACCAGGCGCTCAGAGCCAACTTGGCAAAAATTTTCTAAGTGCCCACGGCTCTGCGGGGATTGTGCGTCCGACCCGCGCCGGTTCTCCAGCCGGCCTAAAATAACGCAAAACCAGCCTCTCCCCCTGGAGCTCACAGCCAAAGGCGAAACTTTTCTAAGTGCCTACGGCTCTGCGGGCTTTTGAGTCCGCCCCGCGCCGGTTCGTCGGTCGGCCTCAAAAAGCGAAAAATCAGCCTCTCTCCCTTGGAGCTCGACTCGAGTTGATCATTATACATGAAGAAATAACCAATTTCATCGTTTGGTTTATGTTTTACACGCGTTTTAAATTTTATTGCCGAAATCGCTTTTCTCGCCGAGATAAGCACGTTTTCTGAAATGCCGCTCTCCCGTCACTCTGGTTAAAGTGTTATGAAAAAAAAGGCTGTTGGGGGCTAGGGAGTATCGAGTTGATCATTATACATGAAGAAATAACCAATTTCATCGTTTGGTTTATGTTTTACACGCGTTTTAAATTGTATTGCCGAAATCGCTTTTCTCGCCGAGATAAGCACGTTTTCTGAAATGCCGCTCTCCCGTCACTCTGGTTAAAGTGTTATGAAAAAAAAGGCTGTTGGGGGCTAGGGAGTATCGAGTTGATCATTATACATGAAGAAATAACCAATTTCATCAGTTTGGTTTATGTTTTACACGCGTTTTAAATTTTATTGCCGAAATCGCTTTTTCTCGCCGAGATAAGCACGTTTTCTGAAATGCCGCTCTCCCGTCACTCTGGTTAAAGTGTTATGAAAAAAAAGGCTGTTGGGGGCTAGGGAGTATCGAGTTGATCATTATACATGAAGAAATAACCAATTTCATCGTTTGGTTTATGTTTTACACGCGTTTTAAATTTTATTGCCGAAATCGCTTTTTCTCGCCGAGATAAGCACGTTTTCTGAAATGCCGCTCTCCCGTCACTCTGGTTAAAGTGTTATGAAAAAAAAAGGCTGTTGGGGGGCTAGGGAGTATCGAGTTGATCATTATACATGAAGAAATAACCAATTTCATCGTTTGGTTTATGTTTTACACGCGTTTTAAATTTTATTGCCGAAATCGGCTTTTTCTCGCCGAGATAAGCACGTTTTCTGAAATGCCGCTCTCCCGTCACTCTGGTTAAAGTGTTATGAAAAAAAAGGCTGTTGGGGGCTAGGGAGTATCGAGTTGATCATTATACATGAAGAAATAACCAATTTCATCGTTTGATTTATGTTTTACACGCGTTTTAAATTTTATTGCCGAAATCGCTTTTTCTCGCCGAGATAAGCACGTTTTCTGAAATGCCGCTCTCCCGTCACTCTGGTTAAAGTGTTATGAAAAAAAAGGCTGTTGGGGGCTAGGGAGTATCGAGTTGATCATTATACATGAAGAAATAACCAATTTCATCGTTTGGTTTATGTTTTACACGCGTTTTAAATTTTATTGCCGAAATCGCTTTTTCTCGCCGAGATAAGCACGTTTTCTGAAATGCCGCTCTCCCGTCACTCTGGTTAAAGTGTTATGAAAAAAAAGGCTGTTGGGGGCTAGGGAGTATCGAGTTGATCATTATACATGAAGAAATAACCAATTTCATCGTTTGATTTATGTTTTACACGCGTTTTAAATTTTATTGCCGAAATCGCTTTTTCTCGCCAAGATAAGCACGTTTTCTGAAATGCCGCTCTCCCGTCACTCTGGTTAAAGTGTTATGAAAAAAAAGGCTGTTGGGGGCTAGGGAGTATCGAGTTGATCATTATACATGAAGAAATAACCAATTTCATCGTTTGGTTTATGTTTTACACGATGCTGAGCTCCAGCTGGAAGTGTAAAAAGAACCGGGCTGGTTAAAAAAAGAACCGGGCGACCCGGTAAAATTGCTTAGCCGGGGCTCTGGAAGCCTAACACGGCGTGATCTTGTCCAAAAAGCCGCTGCTGAGCTCCAGCTGGAAGTGTAAAAAGAACCGGGCTGGTTAAAAAAAAGAACCGGGCGACCCGGTAAAATTGCTTAGCCGGGGCTCTGGAAGCCTAACACGGCGTTATCTTGTCCAAAAAGCCGCTGCTGAGCTCCAGCTGGAAGTGTAAAAAGAACCGGGCTGGTTAAAAAAAAGAACCGGGCGGCCCGGTAAAATTGCTTAGCCGGGGCTCTGGAAGCCTAACCCGGCGTGATACTGTGCAAAAAGCCGCTGCTGAGCTCCAGCTGGAAGTGTAAAAAAAACCGGGCTGGTTAAAAAAAAGAACCGGGCGACCCTGTAAAATTGCTTAGCCGGGGCTCTGGAAGCCTAACACGGCGTGATCTTGTCCAAAAACCCGCTGCTGAGCTCCAGCTGGAAGTGTAAAAAGAACCGGGCTGGTTAAAAAAAAGAACCGGGCGGGCCGGTAAAATTGCTTAGCCGGGGCTCTGGAAGCCTAACACGGCGTGATCTTGTCCAAAAAGCCGCTCGTGAGCTCCAGCTGGAAGTGTAAAAAGAACCGGGCTGGTTCAAAAAAAGAACCGGGCGGCCCGGTAGAATTGCTTAGCCGAGGTCCTGGAAGCCTAACCCGGCGTGATCTTGCGCAAAAAGCCGCTGCTGAGCTCCAGCTGGAAGTGTAAAAAGAACCGGGCTGGTTCAAAAAAAGAACCGGGCGGCCCGGTAAAATTGCTTAGCCGGGGTCCTGGAAGCCTAACGCGGCGTGATCTTGCCCGAAAGTCGGCCTCTATACTTCCATATTAGGTACCAGGCGCTCAGAGCCAACTTGGCAAAAATTTTCTAAGTGCCCACGGCTCTGCGGGGATTGTGCGTCCGACCCGCGCCGGTTCTCCAGCCGGCCTAAAATAACGCAAAACCAGCCTCTCCCCCTGGAGCTCACAGCCAAAGGCGAAACTTTTCTAAGTGCCTACGGCTCTGCGGGCTTTTGAGTCCGCCCCGCGCCGGTTCGTCGGTCGGCCTCAAAAAGCGAAAAATCAGCCTCTCTCCCTGGAGCTCGACTCGAGTTGATCATTATACATGAAGAAATAACCAATTTCATCGTTTGGTTTATGTTTTACACGCGTTTTAAATTTTATTGCCGAAATCGCTTTTTCTCGCCGAGATAAGCACGTTTTCTGAAATGCCGCTCTCCCGTCACTCTGGTTAAAGTGTTATGAAAAAAAAGGCTGTTGGGGGCTAGAGAGTATCGAGTTGATCATTATACATGAAGAAATAACCAATTTCATCGTTTGGTTTATGTTTTACACGCGTTTTAAATTTTGTTGCCGAAATCGCTTTTTCTCGCCGAGATAAGCACGTTTTCTGAAATGCCGCTCTCCCGTCACTCTGGTTAAAGTGTTATGAAAAAAAAGGCTGTTGGGGGCTAGGGAGTATCGAGTTGATCATTATACATGAAGAAATAACCAATTTCATCGTTTGGTTTATGTTTTACACGCGTTTTAAATTTTATTGCCGAAATGGCTTTTTCTCGCCGAGATAAGCACGTTTTCTGAAATGCCGCTCTCCCGTCACTCTGGTTAAAGTGTTATGAAAAAAAAGGCTGTTGGGGGCTAGGGAGTATCGAGTTGATCATTATACATGAAGAAATAACCAATTTCATCGTTTGGTTTATGTTTTACACGCGTTTTAAATTTTATTGCCGAAATCGCTTTTTCTCGCCGAGATAAGCTCGTTTTCTGAAATGCCGCTCTCCCGTCACTCTGGTTAAAGTGTTATGAAAAAAAAGGCTGTTGGGGGCTAGGGAGTATCGAGTTGATCATTATACATGAAGAAATAACCAATTTCATCGTTTGGTTTATGTTTTACACGCGTTTTAAATTTTATTGCCGAAATGGCTTTTTCTCGCCGAGATAAGCACGTTTTCTGAAATGCCGCTCTCCCGTCACTCTGGTTAAAGTGTTATGAAAAAAAAGGCTGTTGGGGGCTAGGGAGTATCGAGTTGATCATTATACATGAAGAAATAACCAATTTCATCGTTTGGTTTATGTTTTACACGCGTTTTAAATTTTATTGCCGAAATCGCTTTTTCTCGCCGAGATAAGCACGTTTTCTGAAATGCCGCTCTCCCGTCACTCTGGTTAAAGTGTTATGAAAAAAAAGGCTGTTGGGGGCTAGGGAGTATCGAGTTGATCATTATACATGAAGAAATAACCAATTTCATCGTTTGGTTTATGTTTTACACGCGTTTTAAATTTTATTGCCGAAATCGCTTTTTCTCGCCGAGATAAGCACGTTTTCTGAAATGCCGCTCTCCCGTCACTCTGGTTAAAGTGTTATGAAAAAAAAGGCTGTTGGGGGCTAGGGAGTATCGAGTTGATCATTATACATGAAGAAATAACCAATTTCATCGTTTGGTTTATGTTTTACACGCGTTTTAAATGTTATTGCCGAAATCGCTTTTTCTCGCCGAGATAAGCACGTTTTCTGAAATGCCGCTCTCCCGTCACTCTGGTTAAAGTGTTATGAAAAAAAAGGCTGTTGGGGGCTAGGGAGTATCGAGTCTGATCATTATACATGAAGAAATAACCAATTTCATCGTTTGGTTTATGTTTTACACGCGTTTTAAATTTTATTGCCGAAATCGCTTTTTCTCGCCGAGATAAGCACGTTTTCTGAAATGCCGCTCTCCCGTCACTCTGGTTAAAGTGTTATGAAAAAAAAGGCTGTTGGGGGCTAGGGAGTATCGAGTTGATCATTATACATGAAGAAATAACCAATTTCATCGTTTGGTTTATGTTTTACACGCGTTTTAAATTTTATTGCCGAAATCGCTTTTTCTCGCCGAGATAAGCACGTTTTCTGAAATGCCGCTCTCCCGTCACTCTGGTTAAAGTGTTATGAAAAAAAAGGCTGTTGGGGGCTAGGGAGTATCGAGTTGATCATTATACATGAAGAAATAACCAATTTCATCGTTTGGTTTATGTTTTACACGCGTTTTAAATTTTATTGCCGAAATCGCTTTTTCTCGCCGAGATAAGCACGTTTTCTGAAATGCCGCTCTCCCGTCACTCTGGTTAAAGTGTTATGAAAAAAAAGGCTGTTGGGGGCTAGGGAGTATCGAGTTGATCATTATACATGAAGAAATAACCAATTTCATCGTTTGGTTTATGTTTTACACGCGTTTTAAATTTTATTGCCGAAATCGCTTTTTCTCGCCGAGATAAGCACGTTTTCTGAAATGCCGCTCTCCCGTCACTCTGGTTAAAGTGTTATGAAAAAAAAGGCTGTTGGGGGCTAGGGAGTATCGAGTTGATCATTATACATGAAGAAATAACCAATTTCATCGTTTGGTTTATGTTTTACACGCGTTTTAAATTTTATTGCCGAAATCGCTTTTTCTCGCCGAGATAAGCACGTTTTCTGAAATGCCGCTCTCCCGTCACTCTGGTTAAAGTGTTATGAAAAAAAAGGCTGTTGGGGGCTAGGGAGTATCGAGTTGATCATTATACATGAAGAAATAACCAATTTCATCGTTTGGTTTATGTTTTACACGCGTTTTAAATTTTATTGCCGAAATCGCTTTTTCTCGCCGAGATAAGCACGTTTTCTGAAATGCCGCTCTCCCGTCACTCTGGTTAAAGTGTTATGAAAAAAAAGGCTGTTGGGGGCTAGGGAGTATCGAGTTGATCATTATACATGAAGAAATAACCAATTTCATCGTTTGGTTTATGTTTTACACGCGTTTTAAATTTTATTGCCGAAATCGCTTTTTCTCGCCGAGATAAGCACGTTTTCTGAAATGCCGCTCTCCCGTCACTCTGGTTAAAGTGTTATGAAAAAAAAGGCTGTTGGGGGCTAGGGAGTATCGAGTTGATCATTATACATGAAGAAATAACCAATTTCATCGTTTGGTTTATGTTTTACACGCGTTTTAAATTTTATTGCCGAAATCGCTTTTTCTCGCCGAGATAAGCACGTTTTCTGAAATGCCGCTCTCCCGTCACTCTGGTTAAAGTGTTATGAAAAAAAAGGCTGTTGGGGGCTAGGGAGTATCGAGTTGATCATTATACATGAAGAAATAACCAATTTCATCGTTTGGTTTATGTTTTACACGCGTTTTAAATTTTATTGCCGAAATCGCTTTTTCTCGCCGAGATAAGCACGTTTTCTGAAATGCCGCTCTCCCGTCACTCTGGTTAAAGTGTTATGAAAAAAAAGGCTGTTGGGGGCTAGGGAGTATCGAGTTGATCATTATACATGAAGAAATAACCAATTTCATCGTTTGGTTTATGTTTTACACGCGTTTTAAATTTTATTGCCGAAATCGCTTTTTCTCGCCGAGATAAGCACGTTTTCTGAAATGCCGCTCTCCCGTCACTCTGGTTAAAGTGTTATGAAAAAAAAGGCTGTTGGGGGCTAGGGAGTATCGAGTTGATCATTATACATGAAGAAATAACCAATTTCATCGTTTGGTTTATGTTTTACACGCGTTTTAAATTTTATTGCCGAAATCGCTTTTTCTCGCCGAGATAAGCACGTTTTCTGAAATGCCGCTCTCCCGTCACTCTGGTTAAAGTGTTATGAAAAAAAAGGCTGTTGGGGGCTAGGGAGTATCGAGTTGATCATTATACATGAAGAAATAACCAATTTCATCGTTTGGTTTATGTTTTACACGCGTTTTAAATTTTATTGCCGAAATCGCTTTTTCTCGCCGAGATAAGCACGTTTTCTGAAATGCCGCTCTCCCGTCACTCTGGTTAAAGTGTTATGAAAAAAAAGGCTGTTGGGGGCTAGGGAGTATCGAGTTGATCATTATACATGAAGAAATAACCAATTTCATCGTTTGGTTTATGTTTTACACGCGTTTTAAATTTTATTGCCGAAATCGCTTTTTCTCGCCGAGATAAGCACGTTTTCTGAAATGCCGCTCTCCCGTCACTCTGGTTAAAGTGTTATGAAAAAAAAGGCTGTTGGGGGCTAGGGAGTATCGAGTTGATCATTATACATGAAGAAATAACCAATTTCATCGTTTGGTTTATGTTTTACACGCGTTTTAAATTTTATTGCCGAAATCGCTTTTTCTCGCCGAGATAAGCACGTTTTCTGAAATGCCGCTCTCCCGTCACTCTGGTTAAAGTGTTATGAAAAAAAAGGCTGTTGGGGGCTAGGGAGTATCGAGTTGATCATTATACATGAAGAAATAACCAATTTCATCGTTTGGTTTATGTTTTACACGCGTTTTAAATTTTATTGCCGAAATCGCTTTTTCTCGCCGAGATAAGCACGTTTTCTGAAATGCCGCTCTCCCGTCACTCTGGTTAAAGTGTTATGAAAAAAAAGGCTGTTGGGGGCTAGGGAGTATCGAGTTGATCATTATACATGAAGAAATAACCAATTTCATCGTTTGGTTTATGTTTTACACGCGTTTTAAATTTTATTGCCGAAATCGCTTTTTCTCGCCGAGATAAGCACGTTTTCTGAAATGCCGCTCTCCCGTCACTCTGGTTAAAGTGTTATGAAAAAAAAGGCTGTTGGGGGCTAGGGAGTATCGAGTTGATCATTATACATGAAGAAATAACCAATTTCATCGTTTGGTTTATGTTTTACACGCGTTTTAAATTTTATTGCCGAAATCGCTTTTTCTCGCCGAGATAAGCACGTTTTCTGAAATGCCGCTCTCCCGTCACTCTGGTTAAAGTGTTATGAAAAAAAAGGCTGTTGGGGGCTAGGGAGTATCGAGTTGATCATTATACATGAAGAAATAACCAATTTCATCGTTTGGTTTATGTTTTACACGCGTTTTAAATTTTATTGCCGAAATCGCTTTTTCTCGCCGAGATAAGCACGTTTTCTGAAATGCCGCTCTCCCGTCACTCTGGTTAAAGTGTTATGAAAAAAAAGGCTGTTGGGGGCTAGGGAGTATCGAGTTGATCATTATACATGAAGAAATAACCAATTTCATCGTTTGGTTTATGTTTTACACGCGTTTTAAATTTTATTGCCGAAATCGCTTTTTCTCGCCGAGATAAGCACGTTTTCTGAAATGCCGCTCTCCCGTCACTCTGGTTAAAGTGTTATGAAAAAAAAGGCTGTTGGGGGCTAGGGAGTATCGAGTTGATCATTATACATGAAGAAATAACCAATTTCATCGTTTGGTTTATGTTTTACACGCGTTTTAAATTTTATTGCCGAAATCGCTTTTTCTCGCCGAGATAAGCACGTTTTCTGAAATGCCGCTCTCCCGTCACTCTGGTTAAAGTGTTATGAAAAAAAAGGCTGTTGGGGGCTAGGGAGTATCGAGTTGATCATTATACATGAAGAAATAACCAATTTCATCGTTTGGTTTATGTTTTACACGCGTTTTAAATTTTATTGCCGAAATCGCTTTTTCTCGCCGAGATAAGCACGTTTTCTGAAATGCCGCTCTCCCGTCACTCTGGTTAAAGTGTTATGAAAAAAAAGGCTGTTGGGGGCTAGGGAGTATCGAGTTGATCATTATACATGAAGAAATAACCAATTTCATCGTTTGGTTTATGTTTTACACGCGTTTTAAATTTTATTGCCGAAATCGCTTTTTCTCGCCGAGATAAGCACGTTTTCTGAAATGCCGCTCTCCCGTCACTCTGGTTAAAGTGTTATGAAAAAAAAGGCTGTTGGGGGCTAGGGAGTATCGAGTTGATCATTATACATGAAGAAATAACCAATTTCATCGTTTGGTTTATGTTTTACACGCGTTTTAAATTTTATTGCCGAAATCGCTTTTTCTCGCCGAGATAAGCACGTTTTCTGAAATGCCGCTCTCCCGTCACTCTGGTTAAAGTGTTATGAAAAAAAAGGCTGTTGGGGGCTAGGGAGTATCGAGTTGATCATTATACATGAAGAAATAACCAATTTCATCGTTTGGTTTATGTTTTACACGCGTTTTAAATTTTATTGCCGAAATCGCTTTTTCTCGCCGAGATAAGCACGTTTTCTGAAATGCCGCTCTCCCGTCACTCTGGTTAAAGTGTTATGAAAAAAAAGGCTGTTGGGGGCTAGGGAGTATCGAGTTGATCATTATACATGAAGAAATAACCAATTTCATCGTTTGGTTTATGTTTTACACGCGTTTTAAATTTTATTGCCGAAATCGCTTTTTCTCGCCGAGATAAGCACGTTTTCTGAAATGCCGCTCTCCCGTCACTCTGGTTAAAGTGTTATGAAAAAAAAGGCTGTTGGGGGCTAGGGAGTATCGAGTTGATCATTATACATGAAGAAATAACCAATTTCATCGTTTGGTTTATGTTTTACACGCGTTTTAAATTTTATTGCCGAAATCGCTTTTTCTCGCCGAGATAAGCACGTTTTCTGAAATGCCGCTCTCCCGTCACTCTGGTTAAAGTGTTATGAAAAAAAAGGCTGTTGGGGGCTAGGGAGTATCGAGTTGATCATTATACATGAAGAAATAACCAATTTCATCGTTTGGTTTATGTTTTACACGCGTTTTAAATTTTATTGCCGAAATCGCTTTTTCTCGCCGAGATAAGCACGTTTTCTGAAATGCCGCTCTCCCGTCACTCTGGTTAAAGTGTTATGAAAAAAAAGGCTGTTGGGGGCTAGGGAGTATCGAGTTGATCATTATACATGAAGAAATAACCAATTTCATCGTTTGGTTTATGTTTTACACGCGTTTTAAATTTTATTGCCGAAATCGCTTTTTCTCGCCGAGATAAGCACGTTTTCTGAAATGCCGCTCTCCCGTCACTCTGGTTAAAGTGTTATGAAAAAAAAGGCTGTTGGGGGCTAGGGAGTATCGAGTTGATCATTATACATGAAGAAATAACCAATTTCATCGTTTGGTTTATGTTTTACACGCGTTTTAAATTTTATTGCCGAAATCGCTTTTTCTCGCCGAGATAAGCACGTTTTCTGAAATGCCGCTCTCCCGTCACTCTGGTTAAAGTGTTATGAAAAAAAAGGCTGTTGGGGGCTAGGGAGTATCGAGTTGATCATTATACATGAAGAAATAACCAATTTCATCGTTTGGTTTATGTTTTACACGCGTTTTAAATTTTATTGCCGAAATCGCTTTTTCTCGCCGAGATAAGCACGTTTTCTGAAATGCCGCTCTCCCGTCACTCTGGTTAAAGTGTTATGAAAAAAAAGGCTGTTGGGGGCTAGGGAGTATCGAGTTGATCATTATACATGAAGAAATAACCAATTTCATCGTTTGGTTTATGTTTTACACGCGTTTTAAATTTTATTGCCGAAATCGCTTTTTCTCGCCGAGATAAGCACGTTTTCTGAAATGCCGCTCTCCCGTCACTCTGGTTAAAGTGTTATGAAAAAAAAGGCTGTTGGGGGCTAGGGAGTATCGAGTTGATCATTATACATGAAGAAATAACCAATTTCATCGTTTGGTTTATGTTTTACACGCGTTTTAAATTTTATTGCCGAAATCGCTTTTTCTCGCCGAGATAAGCACGTTTTCTGAAATGCCGCTCTCCCGTCACTCTGGTTAAAGTGTTATGAAAAAAAAGGCTGTTGGGGGCTAGGGAGTATCGAGTTGATCATTATACATGAAGAAATAACCAATTTCATCGTTTGGTTTATGTTTTACACGCGTTTTAAATTTTATTGCCGAAATCGCTTTTTCTCGCCGAGATAAGCACGTTTTCTGAAATGCCGCTCTCCCGTCACTCTGGTTAAAGTGTTATGAAAAAAAAGGCTGTTGGGGGCTAGGGAGTATCGAGTTGATCATTATACATGAAGAAATAACCAATTTCATCGTTTGGTTTATGTTTTACACGCGTTTTAAATTTTATTGCCGAAATCGCTTTTTCTCGCCGAGATAAGCACGTTTTCTGAAATGCCGCTCTCCCGTCACTCTGGTTAAAGTGTTATGAAAAAAAAGGCTGTTGGGGGCTAGGGAGTATCGAGTTGATCATTATACATGAAGAAATAACCAATTTCATCGTTTGGTTTATGTTTTACACGCGTTTTAAATTTTATTGCCGAAATCGCTTTTTCTCGCCGAGATAAGCACGTTTTCTGAAATGCCGCTCTCCCGTCACTCTGGTTAAAGTGTTATGAAAAAAAAGGCTGTTGGGGGCTAGGGAGTATCGAGTTGATCATTATACATGAAGAAATAACCAATTTCATCGTTTGGTTTATGTTTTACACGCGTTTTAAATTTTATTGCCGAAATCGCTTTTTCTCGCCGAGATAAGCACGTTTTCTGAAATGCCGCTCTCCCGTCACTCTGGTTAAAGTGTTATGAAAAAAAAGGCTGTTGGGGGCTAGGGAGTATCGAGTTGATCATTATACATGAAGAAATAACCAATTTCATCGTTTGGTTTATGTTTTACACGCGTTTTAAATTTTATTGCCGAAATCGCTTTTTCTCGCCGAGATAAGCACGTTTTCTGAAATGCCGCTCTCCCGTCACTCTGGTTAAAGTGTTATGAAAAAAAAGGCTGTTGGGGGCTAGGGAGTATCGAGTTGATCATTATACATGAAGAAATAACCAATTTCATCGTTTGGTTTATGTTTTACACGCGTTTTAAATTTTATTGCCGAAATCGCTTTTTCTCGCCGAGATAAGCACGTTTTCTGAAATGCCGCTCTCCCGTCACTCTGGTTAAAGTGTTATGAAAAAAAAGGCTGTTGGGGGCTAGGGAGTATCGAGTTGATCATTATACATGAAGAAATAACCAATTTCATCGTTTGGTTTATGTTTTACACGCGTTTTAAATTTTATTGCCGAAATCGCTTTTTCTCGCCGAGATAAGCACGTTTTCTGAAATGCCGCTCTCCCGTCACTCTGGTTAAAGTGTTATGAAAAAAAAGGCTGTTGGGGGCTAGGGAGTATCGAGTTGATCATTATACATGAAGAAATAACCAATTTCATCGTTTGGTTTATGTTTTACACGCGTTTTAAATTTTATTGCCGAAATCGCTTTTTCTCGCCGAGATAAGCACGTTTTCTGAAATGCCGCTCTCCCGTCACTCTGGTTAAAGTGTTATGAAAAAAAAGGCTGTTGGGGGCTAGGGAGTATCGAGTTGATCATTATACATGAAGAAATAACCAATTTCATCGTTTGGTTTATGTTTTACACGCGTTTTAAATTTTATTGCCGAAATCGCTTTTTCTCGCCGAGATAAGCACGTTTTCTGAAATGCCGCTCTCCCGTCACTCTGGTTAAAGTGTTATGAAAAAAAAGGCTGTTGGGGGCTAGGGAGTATCGAGTTGATCATTATACATGAAGAAATAACCAATTTCATCGTTTGGTTTATGTTTTACACGCGTTTTAAATTTTATTGCCGAAATCGCTTTTTCTCGCCGAGATAAGCACGTTTTCTGAAATGCCGCTCTCCCGTCACTCTGGTTAAAGTGTTATGAAAAAAAAGGCTGTTGGGGGCTAGGGAGTATCGAGTTGATCATTATACATGAAGAAATAACCAATTTCATCGTTTGGTTTATGTTTTACACGCGTTTTAAATTTTATTGCCGAAATCGCTTTTTCTCGCCGAGATAAGCACGTTTTCTGAAATGCCGCTCTCCCGTCACTCTGGTTAAAGTGTTATGAAAAAAAAGGCTGTTGGGGGCTAGGGAGTATCGAGTTGATCATTATACATGAAGAAATAACCAATTTCATCGTTTGGTTTATGTTTTACACGCGTTTTAAATTTTATTGCCGAAATCGCTTTTTCTCGCCGAGATAAGCACGTTTTCTGAAATGCCGCTCTCCCGTCACTCTGGTTAAAGTGTTATGAAAAAAAAGGCTGTTGGGGGCTAGGGAGTATCGAGTTGATCATTATACATGAAGAAATAACCAATTTCATCGTTTGGTTTATGTTTTACACGCGTTTTAAATTTTATTGCCGAAATCGCTTTTTCTCGCCGAGATAAGCACGTTTTCTGAAATGCCGCTCTCCCGTCACTCTGGTTAAAGTTATGAAAAAAAAGGCTGTTGGGGGCTAGGGAGTATCGAGTTGATCATTATACATGAAGAAATAACCAATTTCATCGTTTGGTTTATGTTTTACACGCGTTTTAAATTTTATTGCCGAAATCGCTTTTTCTCGCCGAGATAAGCACGTTTTCTGAAATGCCGCTCTCCCGTCACTCTGGTTAAAGTGTTATGAAAAAAAAGGCTGTTGGGGGCTAGGGAGTATCGAGTTGATCATTATACATGAAGAAATAACCAATTTCATCGTTTGGTTTATGTTTTACACGCGTTTTAAATTTTATTGCCGAAATCGCTTTTTCTCGCCGAGATAAGCACGTTTTCTGAAATGCCGCTCTCCCGTCACTCTGGTTAAAGTGTTATGAAAAAAAAGGCTGTTGGGGGCTAGGGAGTATCGAGTTGATCATTATACATGAAGAAATAACCAATTTCATCGTTTGGTTTATGTTTTACACGCGTTTTAAATTTTATTGCCGAAATCGCTTTTTCTCGCCGAGATAAGCACGTTTTCTGAAATGCCGCTCTCCCGTCACTCTGGTTAAAGTGTTATGAAAAAAAAGGCTGTTGGGGGCTAGGGAGTATCGAGTTGATCATTATACATGAAGAAATAACCAATTTCATCGTTTGGTTTATGTTTTACACGCAGTTTTAAATTTTATTGCCGAAATCGCTTTTTCTCGCCGAGATAAGCACGTTTTCTGAAATGCCGCTCTCCCGTCACTCTGGTTAAAGTGTTATGAAAAAAAAGGCTGTTGGGGGCTAGGGAGTATCGAGTTGATCATTATACATGAAGAAATAACCAATTTCATCGTTTGGTTTATGTTTTACACGCGTTTTAAATTTTATTGCCGAAATCGCTTTTTCTCGCCGAGATAAGCACGTTTTCTGAAATGCCGCTCTCCCGTCACTCTGGTTAAAGTGTTATGAAAAAAAAGGCTGTTGGGGGCTAGGGAGTATCGAGTTGATCATTATACATGAAGAAATAACCAATTTCATCGTTTGGTTTATGTTTTACACGCGTTTTAAATTTTATTGCCGAAATCGCTTTTTCTCGCCGAGATAAGCACGTTTTCTGAAATGCCGCTCTCCCGTCACTCTGGTTAAAGTGTTATGAAAAAAAAGGCTGTTGGGGGCTAGGGAGTATCGAGTTGATCATTATACATGAAGAAATAACCAATTTCATCGTTTGGTTTATGTTTTACACGCGTTTTAAATTTTATTGCCGAAATCGCTTTTTCTCGCCGAGATAAGCACGTTTTCTGAAATGCCGCTCTCCCGTCACTCTGGTTAAAGTGTTATGAAAAAAAAGGCTGTTGGGGGCTAGGGAGTATCGAGTTGATCATTATACATGAAGAAATAACCAATTTCATCGTTTGGTTTATGTTTTACACGCGTTTTAAATTTTATTGCCGAAATCGCTTTTTCTCGCCGAGATAAGCACGTTTTCTGAAATGCCGCTCTCCCGTCACTCTGGTTAAAGTGTTATGAAAAAAAAGGCTGTTGGGGGCTAGGGAGTATCGAGTTGATCATTATACATGAAGAAATAACCAATTTCATCGTTTGGTTTATGTTTTACACGCGTTTTAAATTTTATTGCCGAAATCGCTTTTTCTCGCCGAGATAAGCACGTTTTCTGAAATGCAGCTCTCCCGTCACTCTGGTTAAAGTGTTATGAAAAAAAAGGCTGTTGGGGGCTAGGGAGTATCGAGTTGATCATTATACATGAAGAAATAACCAATTTCATCGTTTGGTTTATGTTTTACACGCGTTTTAAATTTTATTGCCGAAATCGCTTTTTCTCGCCGAGATAAGCACGTTTTCTGAAATGCCGCTCTCCCGTCACTCTGGTTAAAGTGTTATGAAAAAAAAGGCTGTTGGGGGCTAGGGAGTATCGAGTTGATCATTATACATGAAGAAATAACCAATTTCATCGTTTGGTTTATGTTTTACACGCGTTTTAAATTTTATTGCCGAAATCGCTTTTTCTCGCCGAGATAAGCACGTTTTCTGAAATGCCGCTCTCCCGTCACTCTGGTTAAAGTGTTATGAAAAAAAAGGCTGTTGGGGGCTAGGGAGTATCGAGTTGATCAGTTATACATGAAGAAATAACCAATTTCATCGTTTGGTTTATGTTTTACACGCGTTTTAAATTTTATTGCCGAAATCGCTTTTTCTCGCCGAGATAAGCACGTTTTCTGAAATGCCGCTCTCCCGTCACTCTGGTTAAAGTGTTATGAAAAAAAAGGCTGTTGGGGGCTAGGGAGTATCGAGTTGATCATTATACATGAAGAAATAACCAATTTCATCGTTTGGTTTATGTTTTACACGCAGTTTAAATTTTATTGCCGAAATCGCTTTTTCACGCCGAGATAAGCACGTTTTCTGAAATGCCGCTCTCCCGTCACTCTGGTTAAAGTGTTATGAAAAAAAAGGCTGTTGGGGGCTAGGGAGTATCGAGTTGATCATTATACATGAAGAAATAACCAATTTCATCGTTTGGTTTATGTTTTACACGCGTTTTAAATTTTATTGCCGAAATCGCTTTTTCTCGCCGAGATAAGCACGTTTTCTGAAATGCCGCTCTCCCGTCACTCTGGTTAAAGTGTTATGAAAAAAAAGGCTGTTGGGGGCTAGGGAGTATCGAGTTGATCATTATACATGAAGAAATAACCAATTTCATCGTTTGGTTTATGTTTTACACGCGTTTTAAATTTTATTGCCGAAATCGCTTTTTCTCGCCGAGATAAGCACGTTTTCTGAAATGCCGCTCTCCCGTCACTCTGGTTAAAGTGTTATGAAAAAAAAAGGCTGTTGGGGGCTAGGGAGTATCGAGTTGATCATTATACATGAAGAAATAACCAATTTCATCGTTTGGTTTATGTTTTACACGCGTTTTAAATTCTATTGCCGAAATCGCTTTTTCTCGCCGAGATAAGCACGTTTTCTGAAATGCCGCTCTCCCGTCACTCTGGTTAAAGTGTTATGAAAAAAAAGGCTGTTGGGGGCTAGGGAGTATCGAGTTGATCATTATACATGAAGAAATAACCAATTTCATCGTTTGGTTTATGTTTTACACGCGTTTTAAATTTTATTGCCGAAATCGCTTTTTCTCGCCGAGATAAGCACGTTTTCTGAAATGCCGCTCTCCCGTCACTCTGGTTAAAGTGTTATGAAAAAAAAGGCTGTTGGAGCTAGGGAGTATCGAGTTGATCATTATACATGAAGAAATAACCAATTTCATCGTTTGGTTTATGTTTTACACGCGTTTTAAATTTTATTGCCGAAATCGCTTTTTCTCGCCGAGATAAGCACGTTTTCTGAAATGCCGCTCTCCCGTCACTCTGGTTAAAGTGTTATGAAAAAAAAGGCTGTTGGGGGCTAGGGAGTATCGAGTTGATCATTATACATGAAGAAATAACCAATTTCATCGTTTGGTTTATGTTTTACACGCGTTTTAAATTTTATTGCCGAAATCGCTTTTTCTCGCCGAGATAAGCACGTTTTCTGAAATGCCGCTCTCCCGTCACTCTGGTTAAAGTGTTATGAAAAAAAAGGCTGTTGGGGGCTAGGGAGTATCGAGTTGATCATTATACATGAAGAAATAACCAATTTCATCGTTTGGTTTATGTTTTACACGCGTTTTAAATTTTATTGCCGAAATCGCTTTTTCTCGCCGAGATAAGCACGTTTTCTGAAATGCCGCTCTCCCGTCACTCTGGTTAAAGTGTTATGAAAAAAAAGGCTGTTGGGGGCTAGGGAGTATCGAGTTGATCATTATACATGAAGAAATAACCAATTTCATCGTTTGGTTTATGTTTTACACGCGTTTTAAATTTTATTGCCGAAATCGCTTTTTCTCGCCGAGATAAGCACGTTTTCTGAAATGCCGCTCTCCCGTCACTCTGGTTAAAGTGTTATGAAAAAAAAGGCTGTTGGGGGCTAGGGAGTATCGAGTTGATCATTATACATGAAGAAATAACCAATTTCATCGTTTGGTTTATGTTTTACACGCGTTTTAAATTTTATTGCCGAAATCGCTTTTTCTCGCCGAGATAAGCACGTTTTCTGAAATGCCGCTCTCCCGTCACTCTGGTTAAAGTGTTATGAAAAAAAAGGCTGTTGGGGGCTAGGGAGTATCGAGTTGATCATTATACATGAAGAAATAACCAATTTCATCGTTTGGTTTATGTTTTACACGCGTTTTAAATTTTATTGCCGAAATCGCTTTTTCTCGCCGAGATAAGCACGTTTTCTGAAATGCCGCTCTCCCGTCACTCTGGTTAAAGTGTTATGAAAAAAAAGGCTGTTGGGGGCTAGGGAGTATCGAGTTGATCATTATACATGAAGAAATAGACCAATTTCATCGTTTGGTTTATGTTTTACACGCGTTTTAAATTTTATTGCCGAAATCGCTTTTTCTCGCCGAGATAAGCACGTTTTCTGAAATGCCGCTCTCCCGTCACTCTGGTTAAAGTGTTATGAAAAAAAAGGCTGTTGGGGGCTAGGGAGTATCGAGTTGATCATTATACATGAAGAAATAACCAATTTCATCGTTTGGTTTATGTTTTACACGCTGTTTAAATTTTATTGCCGAAATCGCTTTTTCTCGCCGAGATAAGCACGTTTTCTGAAATGCCGCTCTCCCGTCACTCTGGTTAAAGTGTTATGAAAAAAAAGGCTGGTTGGGGGCTAGGGAGTATCGAGTTGATCATTATACATGAAGAAATAACCAATTTCATCGTTTGGTTTATGTTTTACACGCGTTTTAAATTTTATTGCCGAAATCGCTTTTTCTCGCCGAGATAAGCACGTTTTCTGAAATGCCGCTCTCCCGTCACTCTGGTTAAAGTGTTATGAAAAAAAAGGCTGTTGGGGTCTAGGGAGTATCGAGTTGATCATTATACATGAAGAAATAACCAATTTCATCGTTTGGTTTATGTTTTACACGCGTTTTAAATTTTATTGCCGAAATCGCTTTTTCTCGCCGAGATAAGCACGTTTTCTGAAATGCCGCTCTCCCGTCACTCTGGTTAAAGTGTTATGAAAAAAAAGGCTGTTGGGGGCTAGGGAGTATCGAGTTGATCATTATACATGAAGAAAGGACCAATTTCATCGTTTGGTTTATGTTTTACACGCGTTTTAAATTTTATTGCCGAAATCGCTTTTTCTCGCCGAGATAAGCACGTTTTCTGAAATGCCGCTCTCCCGTCACTCTGGTTAAAGTGTTATGAAAAAAAAGGCTGTTGGGGGCTAGGGAGTATCGAGTTGATCATTATACATGAAGAAATAACCAATTTCATCGTTTGGTTTATGTTTTACACGCGTTTTAAATTTTATTGCCGAAATCGCTTTTTCTCGCCGAGATAAGCACGTTTTCTGAAATGCCGCTCTCCCGTCACTCTGGTTAAAGTGTTATGAAAAAAAAGGCTGTTGGGGGCTAGGGAGTATCGAGTTGATCATTATACATGAAGAAATAACCAATTTCATCGTTTGGTTTATGTTTTACACGCGTTTCTAAATTTTATTGCCGAAATCGCTTTTTCTCGCCGAGATAAGCACGTTTTCTGAAATGCCGCTCTCCCGTCACTCTGGTTAAAGTGTTATGAAAAAAAAGGCTGTTGGGGGCTAGGGAGTATCGAGTTGATCATTATACATGAAGAAATAACCAATTTCATCGTTTGGTTTATGTTTTACACGCGTTTTAAATTTTATTGCCGAAATCGCTTTTTCTCGCCGAGATAAGCACGTTTTCTGAAATGCCGCTCTCCCGTCACTCTGGTTAAAGTGTTATGAAAAAAAAGGCTGTTGGGGGCTAGGGAGTATCGAGTTGATCATTATACATGAAGAAATAACCAATTTCATCGTTTGGTTTATGTTTTACACGCGTTTTAAATTTTATTGCCGAAATCGCTTTTTCTCGCCGAGATAAGCACGTTTTCTGAAATGCCGCTCTCCCGTCACTCTGGCTAAAGTGTTATGAAAAAAAAGGCTGCTAGGGAGTATCGAGTTGATCATTATACATGAAGAAATAACCAATTTCATCGTTTGGTTTATGTTTTACACGCGTTTTAAATTTTATTGCCGAAATCGCTGTTTCTCGCCGAGATAAGCACGTTTTCTGAAATGCCGCTCTCCCGTCACTCTGGTTAAAGTGTTATGAAAAAAAAGGCTGTTGGGGGCTAGGGAGTATCGAGTTGATCATTATACATGAAGAAATAACCAATTTCATCGTTTGGTTTATGTTTTACACGCGTTTTAAATTTTATTGCCGAAATCGCTTTTTCTCGCCGAGATAAGCACGTTTTCTGAAATGCCGCTCTCCCGTCACTCTGGTTAAAGTGTTATGAAAAAAAAGGCTGTTGGGGGCTAGGGAGTATCGAGTTGATCATTATACATGAAGAAATAACCAATTTCATCGTTTGGTTTATGTTTTACACGCGTTTTAAATTTTATTGCCGAAATCGCTTTTTCTCGCCGAGATAAGCACGTTTTCTGAAATGCCGCTCTCCCGTCACTCTGGTTAAAGTGTTATGAAAAAAAAGGCTGTTGGGGGCTAGGGAGTATCGAGTTGATCGTTATACATGAAGAAATAACCAATTTCATCGTTTGGTTTATGTTTTACACGCGTTTTAAATTTTATTGCCGAAATCGCTTTTTCTCGCCGAGATAAGCACGTTTTCTGAAATGCCGCTCTCCCGTCACTCTGGTTAAAGTGTTATGAAAAAAAAGGCTGTTGGGGGCTAGGGAGTATCGAGTTGATCATTATACATGAAGAAATAAGCAATTTCATCGTTTGGTTTATGTTTTACACGCGTTTTAAATTTTATTGCCGAAATCGCTTTTTCTCGCCGAGATAAGCACGTTTTCTGAAATGCCGCTCTCCCGTCACTCTGGTTAAAGTGTTATGAAAAAAAAGGCTGTTGGGGGCTAGGGAGTATCGAGTTGATCATTATACATGAAGAAATTACCAATTTCATCGTTTGGTTTATGTTTTACACGCGTTTTAAATTTTATTGCCGAAATCGCTTTTTCTCGCCGAGATAAGCACGTTTTCTGAAATGCCGCTCTCCCGTCACTCTGGTTAAAGTGTTATGAAAAAAAAGGCTGTTGGGGGCTAGGGAGTATCGAGTTGATCATTATACATGAAGAAATAACCAATTTCATCGTTTGGTTTATGTTTTACACGCGTTTTAAATTTTATTGCCGAAATCGCTTTTTCTCGCCGAGATAAGCACGTTTTCTGAAATGCCGCTCTCCCGTCACTCTGGTTAAAGTGTTATGAAAAAAAAGGCTGTTGGGGGCTAGGGAGTATCGAGTTGATCGTTATACATGAAGAAATAACCAATTTCATCGTTTGGTTTATGTTTTACACGCGTTTTAAATTTTATTGCCGAAATCGCTTTTTCTCGCCGAGATAAGCACGTTTTCTGAAATGCCGCTCTCCCGTCACTCTGGTTAAAGTGTCATGAAAAAAAAGGCTGTTGGGGGCTAGGGAGTATCGAGTTGATCATTATACATGAAGAAATAACCAATTTCATCGTTTGGTTTATGTTTTACACGCGTTTTAAATTTTATTGCCGAAATCGCTTTTTCTCGCCGAGATAAGCACGTTTTCTGAAATGCCGCTCTCCCGTCACTCTGGTTAAAGTGTTATGAAAAAAAAGGCTGTTGGGGGCTAGGGAGTATCGAGTTGATCATTATACATGAAGAAATAACCAATTTCATCGTTTGGTTTATGTTTTACACGCGTTTTAAATTTTATTGCCGAAATCGCTTTTTCTCGCCGAGATAAGCACGTTTTCTGAAATGCCGCTCTCCCGTCACTCTGGTTAAAGTGTTATGAAAAAAAAGGCTGTTGGGGGCTAGGGAGTATCGAGTTGATCATTATACATGAAGAAATAAGCAATTTCATCGTTTGGTTTATGTTTTACACGCGTTTTAAATTTTATTGCCGAAATCGCTTTTTCTCGCCGAGATAAGCACGTTTTCTGAAATGCCGCTCTCCCGTCACTCTGGTTAAAGTGTTATGAAAAAAAAGGCTGTTGGGGGCTAGGGAGTATCGAGTTGATCATTATACATGAAGAAATAACCAATTTCATCGTTTGGTTTATGTTTTACACGCGTTTTAAATTTTATTGCCGAAATCGCTTTTTCTCGCCGAGATAAGCACGTTTTCTGAAATGCCGCTCTCCCCGTCACTCTGGTTAAAGTGTTATGAAAAAAAAGGCTGTTGGGGGCTAGGGAGTATCGAGTTGATCATTATACATGAAGAAATAACCAATTTCATCGTTTGGTTTATGTTTTACACGCGTTTTAAATTTTATTGCCGAAATCGCTTTTTCTCGCCGAGATAAGCACGTTTTCTGAAATGCCGCTCTCCCGTCACTCTGGTTAAAGTGTTATGAAAAAAAAGGCTGTTGGGGGCTAGGGAGTATCGAGTTGATCATTATACATGAAGAAAGAACCAATTTCATCGTTTGGTTTATGTTTTACACGCGTTTTAAATTTTATTGCCGAAATCGCTTTTTCTCGCCGAGATAAGCACGTTTTCTGAAATGCCGCTCTCCCGTCACTCTGGTTAAAGTGTTATGAAAAAAAAGGCTGTTGGGGGCTAGGGAGTATCGAGTTGATCATTATACATGAAGAAATAACCAATTTCATCGTTTGGTTTATGTTTTACACGCGTTTTAAATTTTATTGCCGAAATCGCTTTTTCTGGCCGAGATAAGCACGTTTTCTGAAATGCCGCTCTCCCGTCACTCTGGTTAAAGTGTTATGAAAAAAAAGGCTGTTGGGGGCTAGGGAGTATCGAGTTGATCATTATACATGAAGAAATAACCAATTTCATCGTTTGGTTTATGTTTTACACGCGTTTTAAATTTTATTGCCGAAATCGCTTTTTCTGGCCGAGATAAGCACGTTTTCTGAAATGCCGCTCTCCCCGTCACTCTGGTTAAAGTGTTATGAAAAAAAAGGCTGTTGGGGGCTAGGGAGTATCGAGTTGATCATTATACATGAAGAAATAACCAATTTCATCGTTTGGTTTATGTTTTACACGCGTTTTAAATTTTATTGCCGAAATCGCTTTTTCTCGCCGAGATAAGCACGTTTTCTGAAATGCCGCTCTCCCGTCACTCTGGTTAAAGTGTTATGAAAAAAAAGGCTGTTGGGGGCTAGGGAGTATCGAGTTGATCATTATACATGAAGAAATAACCAATTTCATCGTTTGGTTTATGTTTTACACGCGTTTTAAATTTTATTGCCGAAATCGCTTTTTCTCGCCGAGATAAGCACGTTTTCTGAAATGCCGCTCTCCCCGTCACTCTGGTTAAAGTGTTATGAAAAAAAAGGCTGTTGGGGGCTAGGGAGTATCGAGTTGATCATTATACATGAAGAAATAACCAATTTCATCGTTTGGTTTATGTTTTACACGCGTTTTAAATTTTATTGCCGAAATCGCTTTTTCTCGCCGAGATAAGCACGTTTTCTGAAATGCCGCTCTCCCGTCACTCTGGTTAAAGTGTTATGAAAAAAAAGGCTGTTGGGGGCTAGGGAGTATCGAGTTGATCATTATACATGAAGAAATAACCAATTTCATCGTTTGGTTTATGTTTTACACGCGTTTTAAATTTTATTGCCGAAATCGCTTTTTCTCACCGAGATAAGCACGTTTTCTGAAATGCCGCTCTCCCGTCACTCTGGTTAAAGTGTTATGAAAAAAAAGGCTGTTGGGGGCTAGGGAGTATCGAGTTGATCATTATACATGAAGAAATAACCAATTTCATCGTTTGGTTTATGTTTTACACGCGTTTTAAATTTTATTGCCGAAATCGCTTTTTCTCACCGAGATAAGCACGTTTTCTGAAATGCCGCTCTCCCGTCACTCTGGTTAAAGTGTTCTGGTTAAAGTGTTATGAAAAAAAAGGCTGTTGGGGGCTAGGGAGTATCGAGTTGATCATTATACATGAAGAAATAAGCAATTTCATCGTTTGGTTTATGTTTTACACGCGTTTTAAATTTTATTGCCGAAATCGCTTTTTCTCGCCGAGATAAGCACGTTTTCTGAAATGCCGCTCTCCCGTCACTCTGGTTAAAGTGTTATGAAAAAAAAGGCTGTTGGGGGCTAGGGAGTATCGAGTTGATCATTATACATGAAGAAATAACCAATTTCATCGTTTGGTTTATGTTTTACACGCGTTTTAAATTTTATTGCCGAAATCGCTTTTTCTCGCCGAGATAAGCACGTTTTCTGAAATGCCGCTCTCCCGTCACTCTGGTTAAAGTGTTATGAAAAAAAAGGCTGTTGGGGGCTAGGGAGTATCGAGTTGATCATTATACATGAAGAAATAACCAATTTCATCGTTTGGTTTATGTTTTACACGCGTTTTAAATTTTATTGCCGAAATCGCTTTTTCTCGCCGAGATAAGCACGTTTTCTGAAATGCCGCTCTCCCGTCACTCTGGTTAAAGTGTTATGAAAAAAAAGGCTGTTGGGGGCTAGGGAGTATCGAGTTGATCATTATACATGAAGAAATAACCAATTTCATCGTTTGGTTTATGTTTTACACGCGTTTTAAATTTTATTGCCGAAATCGCTTTTTCTCGCCGAGA
Source organism: Syngnathus leptorhynchus (assembly GCF_054491065.1). Taxonomy (NCBI): domain Eukaryota; kingdom Metazoa; phylum Chordata; class Actinopteri; order Syngnathiformes; family Syngnathidae; genus Syngnathus; species Syngnathus leptorhynchus. The sequence goes on along the minus strand of NW_028232098.1, from coordinate 86,979 downwards.
TAAGCACGTTTTCTGAAATGCCGCTCTCCCGTCACTCTGGTTAAAGTGTTATGAAAAAAAAGGCTGTTGGGGGCTAGGGAGTATCGAGTTGATCATTATACATGAAGAAATAACCAATTTCATCGTTTGGTTTATGTTTTACACGCGTTTTAAATTTTATTGCCGAAATCGCTTTTTCTCGCCGAGATAAGCACGTTTTCTGAAATGCCGCTCTCCCGTCACTCTGGTTAAAGTGTTATGAAAAAAAAGGCTGTTGGGGGCTAGGGAGTATCGAGTTGATCATTATACATGAAGAAATAACCAATTTCATCGTTTGGTTTATGTTTTACACGCGTTTTAAATTTTATTGCCGAAATCGCTTTTTCTCGCCGAGATAAGCACGTTTTCTGAAATGCCGCTCTCCCGTCACTCTGGTTAAAGTGTTATGAAAAAAAAGGCTGTTGGGGGCTAGGGAGTATCGAGTTGATCATTATACATGAAGAAATAACCAATTTCATCGTTTGGTTTATGTTTTACACGCGTTTTAAATTTTATTGCCGAAATCGCTTTTTCTCGCCGAGATAAGCACGTTTTCTGAAATGCCGCTCTCCCGTCACTCTGGTTAAAGTGTTATGAAAAAAAAGGCTGTTGGGGGCTAGGGAGTATCGAGTTGATCATTATACATGAAGAAATAACCAATTTCATCGTTTGGTTTATGTTTTACACGCGTTTTAAATTTTATTGCCGAAATCGCTTTTTCTCGCCGAGATAAGCACGTTTTCTGAAATGCCGCTCTCCCGTCACTCTGGTTAAAGTGTTATGAAAAAAAAGGCTGTTGGGGGCTAGGGAGTATCGAGTTGATCATTATACATGAAGAAATAACCAATTTCATCGTTTGGTTTATGTTTTACACGCGTTTTAAATTTTATTGCCGAAATCGCTTTTTCTCGCCGAGATAAGCACGTTTTCTGAAATGCCGCTCTCCCGTCACTCTGGTTAAAGTGTTATGAAAAAAAAGGCTGTTGGGGGCTAGGGAGTATCGAGTTGATCATTATACATGAAGAAATAACCAATTTCATCGTTTGGTTTATGTTTTACACGCGTTTTAAATTTTATTGCCGAAATCGCTTTTTCTCGCCGAGATAAGCACGTTTTCTGAAATGCCGCTCTCCCGTCACTCTGGTTAAAGTGTTATGAAAAAAAAGGCTGTTGGGGGCTAGGGAGTATCGAGTTGATCATTATACATGAAGAAATAACCAATTTCATCGTTTGGTTTATGTTTTACACGCGTTTTAAATTTTATTGCCGAAATCGCTTTTTCTCGCCGAGATAAGCACGTTTTCTGAAATGCCGCTCTCCCGTCACTCTGGTTAAAGTGTTATGAAAAAAAAGGCTGTTGGGGGCTAGGGAGTATCGAGTTGATCATTATACATGAAGAAATAACCAATTTCATCGTTTGGTTTATGTTTTACACGCGTTTTAAATTTTATTGCCGAAATCGCTTTTTCTCGCCGAGATAAGCACGTTTTCTGAAATGCCGCTCTCCCGTCACTCTGGTTAAAGTGTTATGAAAAAAAAGGCTGTTGGGGGCTAGGGAGTATCGAGTTGATCATTATACATGAAGAAATAACCAATTTCATCGTTTGGTTTATGTTTTACACGCGTTTTAAATTTTATTGCCGAAATCGCTTTTTCTCGCCGAGATAAGCACGTTTTCTGAAATGCCGCTCTCCCGTCACTCTGGTTAAAGTGTTATGAAAAAAAAGGCTGTTGGGGGCTAGGGAGTATCGAGTTGATCATTATACATGAAGAAATAACCAATTTCATCGTTTGGTTTATGTTTTACACGCGTTTTAAATTTTATTGCCGAAATCGCTTTTTCTCGCCGAGATAAGCACGTTTTCTGAAATGCCGCTCTCCCGTCACTCTGGTTAAAGTGTTATGAAAAAAAAGGCTGTTGGGGGCTAGGGAGTATCGAGTTGATCATTATACATGAAGAAATAACCAATTTCATCGTTTGGTTTATGTTTTACACGCGTTTTAAATTTTATTGCCGAAATCGCTTTTTCTCGCCGAGATAAGCACGTTTTCTGAAATGCCGCTCTCCCGTCACTCTGGTTAAAGTGTTATGAAAAAAAAGGCTGTTGGGGGCTAGGGAGTATCGAGTTGATCATTATACATGAAGAAATAACCAATTTCATCGTTTGGTTTATGTTTTACACGCGTTTTAAATTTTATTGCCGAAATCGCTTTTTCTCGCCGAGATAAGCACGTTTTCTGAAATGCCGCTCTCCCGTCACTCTGGTTAAAGTGTTATGAAAAAAAAGGCTGTTGGGGGCTAGGGAGTATCGAGTTGATCATTATACATGAAGAAATAACCAATTTCATCGTTTGGTTTATGTTTTACACGCGTTTTAAATTTTATTGCCGAAATCGCTTTTTCTCGCCGAGATAAGCACGTTTTCTGAAATGCCGCTCTCCCGTCACTCTGGTTAAAGTGTTATGAAAAAAAAGGCTGTTGGGGGCTAGGGAGTATCGAGTTGATCATTATACATGAAGAAATAACCAATTTCATCGTTTGGTTTATGTTTTACACGCGTTTTAAATTTTATTGCCGAAATCGCTTTTTCTCGCCGAGATAAGCACGTTTTCTGAAATGCCGCTCTCCCGTCACTCTGGTTAAAGTGTTATGAAAAAAAAGGCTGTTGGGGGCTAGGGAGTATCGAGTTGATCATTATACATGAAGAAATAACCAATTTCATCGTTTGGTTTATGTTTTACACGCGTTTTAAATTTTATTGCCGAAATCGCTTTTTCTCGCCGAGATAAGCACGTTTTCTGAAATGCCGCTCTCCCGTCACTCTGGTTAAAGTGTTATGAAAAAAAAGGCTGTTGGGGGCTAGGGAGTATCGAGTTGATCATTATACATGAAGAAATAACCAATTTCATCGTTTGGTTTATGTTTTACACGCGTTTTAAATTTTATTGCCGAAATCGCTTTTTCTCGCCGAGATAAGCACGTTTTCTGAAATGCCGCTCTCCCGTCACTCTGGTTAAAGTGTTATGAAAAAAAAGGCTGTTGGGGGCTAGGGAGTATCGAGTTGATCATTATACATGAAGAAATAACCAATTTCATCGTTTGGTTTATGTTTTACACGCGTTTTAAATTTTATTGCCGAAATCGCTTTTTCTCGCCGAGATAAGCACGTTTTCTGAAATGCCGCTCTCCCGTCACTCTGGTTAAAGTGTTATGAAAAAAAAGGCTGTTGGGGGCTAGGGAGTATCGAGTTGATCATTATACATGAAGAAATAACCAATTTCATCGTTTGGTTTATGTTTTACACGCGTTTTAAATTTTATTGCCGAAATCGCTTTTTCTCGCCGAGATAAGCACGTTTTCTGAAATGCCGCTCTCCCGTCACTCTGGTTAAAGTGTTATGAAAAAAAAGGCTGTTGGGGGCTAGGGAGTATCGAGTTGATCATTATACATGAAGAAATAACCAATTTCATCGTTTGGTTTATGTTTTACACGCGTTTTAAATTTTATTGCCGAAATCGCTTTTTCTCGCCGAGATAAGCACGTTTTCTGAAATGCCGCTCTCCCGTCACTCTGGTTAAAGTGTTATGAAAAAAAAGGCTGTTGGGGGCTAGGGAGTATCGAGTTGATCATTATACATGAAGAAATAACCAATTTCATCGTTTGGTTTATGTTTTACACGCGTTTTAAATTTTATTGCCGAAATCGCTTTTTCTCGCCGAGATAAGCACGTTTTCTGAAATGCCGCTCTCCCGTCACTCTGGTTAAAGTGTTATGAAAAAAAAGGCTGTTGGGGGCTAGGGAGTATCGAGTTGATCATTATACATGAAGAAATAACCAATTTCATCGTTTGGTTTATGTTTTACACGCGTTTTAAATTTTATTGCCGAAATCGCTTTTTCTCGCCGAGATAAGCACGTTTTCTGAAATGCCGCTCTCCCGTCACTCTGGTTAAAGTGTTATGAAAAAAAAGGCTGTTGGGGGCTAGGGAGTATCGAGTTGATCATTATACATGAAGAAATAACCAATTTCATCGTTTGGTTTATGTTTTACACGCGTTTTAAATTTTATTGCCGAAATCGCTTTTTCTACGCCGAGATAAGCACGTTTTCTGAAATGCCGCTCTCCCGTCACTCTGGTTAAAGTGTTACGAAAAAAAAGGCTGTTGGGGGCTAGGGAGTATCGAGTTGATCATTATACATGAAGAAATAACCAATTTCATCGTTTGGTTTATGTTTTACACGCGTTTTAAATTTTATTGCCGAAATCGCTTTTTCTCGCCGAGATAAGCACGTTTTCTGAAATGCCGCTCTCCCGTCACTCTGGTTAAAGTGTTATGAAAAAAAAGGCTGTAGGGGGCTAGGGAGTATCGAGTTAATCATTATACATGAAGAAATAACCAATTTCTTCGTTTGGTTTAGGTTTTACACGGGTTTTAAATTTTATTGCCGAAATCGCTTTTTCACGCCGAGATAAGCACGTTTTCTGAAATGCCGCTCTCCCGTCACTCTGGTTAAAGTGTTATGAAAAAAAAGGCTGTTGGGGGCTAGGGAGTATCGAGTTGATCATTATACATGAAGAAATAACCAATTTCATCGTTTGGTTTATGTTTTACACGCGTTTTAAATTTTATTGCCGAAATCGCTTTTTCTCGCCGAGATAAGCACGTTTTCTGAAATGCCGCTCTCCCGTCACTCTGGTTAAAGTGTTATGAAAAAAAAGGCTGTTGGGGGCTAGGGAGTATCGAGTTGATCATTATACATGAAGAAATAACCAATTCCATCGTTTGGTTTCTGTTTTACACGCGTTTTAAATTTTATTGCCGAAATCGCTTTTTCTCGCCGAGATAAGCACGTTTTCTGAAATGCCGCTCTCCCGTCACTCTGGTTAAAGTGTTATGAAAAAAAAGGCTGTTGGGGGCTAGGGAGTATCGAGTTGATCATTATACATGAAGAAATAACCAATTTCATCGTTTGGTTTATGTTTTACACGCGTTTTAAATTTTATTGCCGAAATCGCTTTTTCTCGCCGAGATAAGCACGTTTTCTGAAATGCCGCTCTCCCGTCACTCTGGTTAAAGTGTTATGAAAAAAAAGGCTGTTGGGGGCTAGGGAGTATCGAGTTGATCATTATACATGAAGAAATAACCAATTTCATCGTTTGGTTTATGTTTTACACGCGTTTTAAATTTTATTGCCGAAATCGCTTTTTCTCGCCGAGATAAGCACGTTTTCTGAAATGCCGCTCTCCCGTCACTCTGGGTAAAGTGTTATGAAAAAAAAGGCTGTTGGGGGCTAGGGAGTATCGAGTTGATCATTATACATGAAGAAATAACCAATTTCATCGTTTGGTTTATGTTTTACACGCGTTTTAAATTTTATTGCCGAAATCGCTTTTTCTCGCCGAGATAAGCACGTTTTCTGAAATGCCGCTCTCCCGTCACTCTGGTTAAAGTGTTATGAAAAAAAAGGCTGTTGGGGGCTAGGGAGTATCGAGTTGATCATTATACATGAAGAAATAACCAATTTCATCGTTTGGTTTATGTTTTACACGCGTTTTAAATTTTATTGCCGAAATCGCTTTTTCTCGCCGAGATAAGCACGTTTTCTGAAATGCCGCTCTCCCGTCACTCTGGTTAAAGTGTTATGAAAAAAAAGGCTGTTGGGGGCTAGGGAGTATCGAGTTGATCATTATACATGAAGAAATAACCAATTTCATCGTTTGGTTTATGTTTTACACGCGTTTTAAATTTTATTGCCGAAATCGCTTTTTCTCGCCGAGATAAGCACGTTTTCTGAAATGCCGCTCTCCCGTCACTCTGGTTAAAGTGTTATGAAAAAAAAGGCTGTTGGGGGCTAGGGAGTATCGAGTTGATCATTATACATGAAGAAATAACCAATTTCATCGTTTGGTTTATGTTTTACACGCGTTTTAAATTTTATTGCCGAAATCGCTTTTTCTCGCCGAGATAAGCACGTTTTCTGAAATGCCGCTCTCCCGTCACTCTGGTTAAAGTGTTATGAAAAAAAAGGCTGTTGGGGGCTAGGGAGTATCGAGTTGATCATTATACATGAAGAAATAACCAATTTCATCGTTTGGTTTATGTTTTACACGCGTTTTAAATTTTATTGCCGAAATCGCTTTTTCTCGCCGAGATAAGCACGTTTTCTGAAATGCCGCTCTCCCGTCACTCTGGTTAAAGTGTTATGAAAAAAAAGGCTGTTGGGGGCTAGGGAGTATCGAGTTGATCATTATACATGAAGAAATAACCAATTTCATCGTTTGGTTTATGTTTTACACGCGTTTTAAATTTTATTGCCGAAATCGCTTTTTCTCGCCGAGATAAGCACGTTTTCTGAAATGCCGCTCTCCCGTCACTCTGGTTAAAGTGTTATGAAAAAAAAGGCTGTTGGGGGCTAGGGAGTATCGAGTTGATCATTATACATGAAGAAATAACCAATTTCATCGTTTGGTTTATGTTTTACACGCGTTTTAAATTTTATTGCCGAAATCGCTTTTTCTCGCCGAGATAAGCACGTTTTCTGAAATGCCGCTCTCCCGTCACTCTGGTTAAAGTGTTATGAAAAAAAAGGCTGTTGGGGGCTAGGGAGTATCGAGTTGATCATTATACATGAAGAAATAACCAATTTCATCGTTTGGTTTATGTTTTACACGCGTTTTAAATTTTATTGCCGAAATCGCTTTTTCTCGCCGAGATAAGCACGTTTTCTGAAATGCCGCTCTCCCGTCACTCTGGTTAAAGTGTTATGAAAAAAAAGGCTGTTGGGGGCTAGGGAGTATCGAGTTGATCATTATACATGAAGAAATAACCAATTTCATCGTTTGGTTTATGTTTTACACGCGTTTTAAATTTTATTGCCGAAATCGCTTTTTCTCGCCGAGATAAGCACGTTTTCTGAAATGCCGCTCTCCCGTCACTCTGGTTAAAGTGTTATGAAAAAAAAGGCTGTTGGGGGCTAGGGAGTATCGAGTTGATCATTATACATGAAGAAATAACCAATTTCATCGTTTGGTTTATGTTTTACACGCGTTTTAAATTTTATTGCCGAAATCGCTTTTTCTCGCCGAGATAAGCACGTTTTCTGAAATGCCGCTCTCCCGTCACTCTGGTTAAAGTGTTATGAAAAAAAAGGCTGTTGGGGGCTAGGGAGTATCGAGTTGATCATTATACATGAAGAAATAACCAATTTCATCGTTTGGTTTATGTTTTACACGCGTTTTAAATTTTATTGCCGAAATCGCTTTTTCTCGCCGAGATAAGCACGTTTTCTGAAATGCCGCTCTCCCGTCACTCTGGTTAAAGTGTTATGAAAAAAAAGGCTGTTGGGGGCTAGGGAGTATCGAGTTGATCATTATACATGAAGAAATAACCAATTTCATCGTTTGGTTTATGTTTTACACGCGTTTTAAATTTTATTGCCGAAATCGCTTTTTCTCGCCGAGATAAGCACGTTTTCTGAAATGCCGCTCTCCCGTCACTCTGGTTAAAGTGTTATGAAAAAAAAGGCTGTTGGGGGCTAGGGAGTATCGAGTTGATCATTATACATGAAGAAATAACCAATTTCATCGTTTGGTTTATGTTTTACACGCGTTTTAAATTTTATTGCCGAAATCGCTTTTTCTCGCCGAGATAAGCACGTTTTCTGAAATGCCGCTCTCCCGTCACTCTGGTTAAAGTGTTATGAAAAAAAAGGCTGTTGGGGGCTAGGGAGTATCGAGTTGATCATTATACATGAAGAAATAACCAATTTCATCGTTTGGTTTATGTTTTACACGCGTTTTAAATTTTATTGCCGAAATCGCTTTTTCTCGCCGAGATAAGCACGTTTTCTGAAATGCCGCTCTCCCGTCACTCTGGTTAAAGTGTTATGAAAAAAAAGGCTGTTGGGGGCTAGGGAGTATCGAGTTGATCATTATACATGAAGAAATAACCAATTTCATCGTTTGGTTTATGTTTTACACGCGTTTTAAATTTTATTGCCGAAATCGCTTTTTCTCGCCGAGATAAGCACGTTTTCTGAAATGCCGCTCTCCCGTCACTCTGGTTAAAGTGTTATGAAAAAAAAGGCTGTTGGGGGCTAGGGAGTATCGAGTTGATCATTATACATGAAGAAATAACCAATTTCATCGTTTGGTTTATGTTTTACACGCGTTTTAAATTTTATTGCCGAAATCGCTTTTTCTCGCCGAGATAAGCACGTTTTCTGAAATGCCGCTCTCCCGTCACTCTGGTTAAAGTGTTATGAAAAAAAAGGCTGTTGGGGGCTAGGGAGTATCGAGTTGATCATTATACATGAAGAAATAACCAATTTCATCGTTTGGTTTATGTTTTACACGCGTTTTAAATTTTATTGCCGAAATCGCTTTTTCTCGCCGAGATAAGCACGTTTTCTGAAATGCCGCTCTCCCGTCACTCTGGTTAAAGTGTTATGAAAAAAAAGGCTGTTGGGGGCTAGGGAGTATCGAGTTGATCATTATACATGAAGAAATAACCAATTTCATCGTTTGGTTTATGTTTTACACGCGTTTTAAATTTTATTGCCGAAATCGCTTTTTCTCGCCGAGATAAGCACGTTTTCTGAAATGCCGCTCTCCCGTCACTCTGGTTAAAGTGTTATGAAAAAAAAGGCTGTTGGGGGCTAGGGAGTATCGAGTTGATCATTATACATGAAGAAATAACCAATTTCATCGTTTGGTTTATGTTTTACACGCGTTTTAAATTTTATTGCCGAAATCGCTTTTTCTCGCCGAGATAAGCACGTTTTCTGAAATGCCGCTCTCCCGTCACTCTGGTTAAAGTGTTATGAAAAAAAAGGCTGTTGGGGGCTAGGGAGTATCGAGTTGATCATTATACATGAAGAAATAACCAATTTCATCGTTTGGTTTATGTTTTACACGCGTTTTAAATTTTATTGCCGAAATCGCTTTTTCTCGCCGAGATAAGCACGTTTTCTGAAATGCCGCTCTCCCGTCACTCTGGTTAAAGTGTTATGAAAAAAAAGGCTGTTGGGGGCTAGGGAGTATCGAGTTGATCATTATACATGAAGAAATAACCAATTTCATCGTTTGGTTTATGTTTTACACGCGTTTTAAATTTTATTGCCGAAATCGCTTTTTCTCGCCGAGATAAGCACGTTTTCTGAAATGCCGCTCTCCCGTCACTCTGGTTAAAGTGTTATGAAAAAAAAGGCTGTTGGGGGCTAGGGAGTATCGAGTTGATCATTATACATGAAGAAATAACCAATTTCATCGTTTGGTTTATGTTTTACACGCGTTTTAAATTTTATTGCCGAAATCGCTTTTTCTCGCCGAGATAAGCACGTTTTCTGAAATGCCGCTCTCCCGTCACTCTGGTTAAAGTGTTATGAAAAAAAAGGCTGTTGGGGGCTAGGGAGTATCGAGTTGATCATTATACATGAAGAAATAACCAATTTCATCGTTTGGTTTATGTTTTACACGCGTTTTAAATTTTATTGCCGAAATCGCTTTTTCTCGCCGAGATAAGCACGTTTTCTGAAATGCCGCTCTCCCGTCACTCTGGTTAAAGTGTTATGAAAAAAAAGGCTGTTGGGGGCTAGGGAGTATCGAGTTGATCATTATACATGAAGAAATAACCAATTTCATCGTTTGGTTTATGTTTTACACGCGTTTTAAATTTTATTGCCGAAATCGCTTTTTCTCGCCGAGATAAGCACGTTTTCTGAAATGCCGCTCTCCTCACTCTGGTTAAAGTGTTATGAAAAAAAAGGCTGTTGGGGGCTAGGGAGTATCGAGTTGATCATTATACATGAAGAAATAACCAATTTCATCGTTTGGTTTATGTTTTACACGCGTTTTAAATTTTATTGCCGAAATCGCTTTTTCTCGCCGAGATAAGCACGTTTTCTGAAATGCCGCTCTCCCGTCACTCTGGTTAAAGTGTTATGAAAAAAAAGGCTGTTGGGGGCTAGGGAGTATCGAGTTGATCATTATACATGAAGAAATAACCAATTTCATCGTTTGGTTTATGTTTTACACGCGTTTTAAATTTTATTGCCGAAATCGCTTTTTCTCGCCGAGATAAGCACGTTTTCTGAAATGCCGCTCTCCCGTCACTCTGGTTAAAGTGTTATGAAAAAAAAGGCTGTTGGGGGCTAGGGAGTATCGAGTTGATCATTATACATGAAGAAATAACCAATTTCATCGTTTGGTTTATGTTTTACACGCGTTTTAAATTTTATTGCCGAAATCGCTTTTTCTCGCCGAGATAAGCACGTTTTCTGAAATGCCGCTCTCCCGTCACTCTGGTTAAAGTGTTATGAAAAAAAAGGCTGTTGGGGGCTAGGGAGTATCGAGTTGATCATTATACATGAAGAAATAACCAATTTCATCGTTTGGTTTATGTTTTACACGCGTTTTAAATTTTATTGCCGAAATCGCTTTTTCTCGCCGAGATAAGCACGTTTTCTGAAATGCCGCTCTCCCGTCACTCTGGTTAAAGTGTTATGAAAAAAAAGGCTGTTGGGGGCTAGGGAGTATCGAGTTGATCATTATACATGAAGAAATAACCAATTTCATCGTTTGGTTTATGTTTTACACGCGTTTTAAATTTTATTGCCGAAATCGCTTTTTCTCGCCGAGATAAGCACGTTTTCTGAAATGCCGCTCTCCCGTCACTCTGGTTAAAGTGTTATGAAAAAAAAGGCTGTTGGGGGCTAGGGAGTATCGAGTTGATCATTATACATGAAGAAATAACCAATTTCATCGTTTGGTTTATGTTTTACACGCGTTTTAAATTTTATTGCCGAAATCGCTTTTTCTCGCCGAGATAAGCACGTTTTCTGAAATGCCGCTCTCCCGTCACTCTGGTTAAAGTGTTATGAAAAAAAAGGCTGTTGGGGGCTAGGGAGTATCGAGTTGATCATTATACATGAAGAAATAACCAATTTCATCGTTTGGTTTATGTTTTACACGCGTTTTAAATTTTATTGCCGAAATCGCTTTTTCTCGCCGAGATAAGCACGTTTTCTGAAATGCCGCTCTCCCGTCACTCTGGTTAAAGTGTTATGAAAAAAAAGGCTGTTGGGGGCTAGGGAGTATCGAGTTGATCATTATACATGAAGAAATAACCAATTTCATCGTTTGGTTTATGTTTTACACGCGTTTTAAATTTTATTGCCGAAATCGCTTTTTCTCGCCGAGATAAGCACGTTTTCTGAAATGCCGCTCTCCCGTCACTCTGGTTAAAGTGTTATGAAAAAAAAGGCTGTTGGGGGCTAGGGAGTATCGAGTTGATCATTATACATGAAGAAATAACCAATTTCATCGTTTGGTTTATGTTTTACACGCGTTTTAAATTTTATTGCCGAAATCGCTTTTTCTCGCCGAGATAAGCACGTTTTCTGAAATGCCGCTCTCCCGTCACTCTGGTTAAAGTGTTATGAAAAAAAAGGCTGTTGGGGGCTAGGGAGTATCGAGTTGATCATTATACATGAAGAAATAACCAATTTCATCGTTTGGTTTATGTTTTACACGCGTTTTAAATTTTATTGCCGAAATCGCTTTTTCTCGCCGAGATAAGCACGTTTTCTGAAATGCCGCTCTCCCGTCACTCTGGTTAAAGTGTTATGAAAAAAAAGGCTGTTGGGGGCTAGGGAGTATCGAGTTGATCATTATACATGAAGAAATAACCAATTTCATCGTTTGGTTTATGTTTTACACGCGTTTTAAATTTTATTGCCGAAATCGCTTTTTCTCGCCGAGATAAGCACGTTTTCTGAAATGCCGCTCTCCCGTCACTCTGGTTAAAGTGTTATGAAAAAAAAGGCTGTTGGGGGCTAGGGAGTATCGAGTTGATCATTATACATGAAGAAATAACCAATTTCATCGTTTGGTTTATGTTTTACACGCGTTTTAAATTTTATTGCCGAAATCGCTTTTTCTCGCCGAGATAAGCACGTTTTCTGAAATGCCGCTCTCCCGTCACTCTGGTTAAAGTGTTATGAAAAAAAAGGCTGTTGGGGGCTAGGGAGTATCGAGTTGATCATTATACATGAAGAAATAACCAATTTCATCGTTTGGTTTATGTTTTACACGCGTTTTAAATTTTATTGCCGAAATCGCTTTTTCTCGCCGAGATAAGCACGTTTTCTGAAATGCCGCTCTCCCGTCACTCTGGTTAAAGTGTTATGAAAAAAAAGGCTGTTGGGGGCTAGGGAGTATCGAGTTGATCATTATACATGAAGAAATAACCAATTTCATCGTTTGGTTTATGTTTTACACGCGTTTTAAATTTTATTGCCGAAATCGCTTTTTCTCGCCGAGATAAGCACGTTTTCTGAAATGCCGCTCTCCCGTCACTCTGGTTAAAGTGTTATGAAAAAAAAGGCTGTTGGGGGCTAGGGAGTATCGAGTTGATCATTATACATGAAGAAATAACCAATTTCATCGTTTGGTTTATGTTTTACACGCGTTTTAAATTTTATTGCCGAAATCGCTTTTTCTCGCCGAGATAAGCACGTTTTCTGAAATGCCGCTCTCCCGTCACTCTGGTTAAAGTGTTATGAAAAAAAAGGCTGTTGGGGGCTAGGGAGTATCGAGTTGATCATTATACATGAAGAAATAACCAATTTCATCGTTTGGTTTATGTTTTACACGCGTTTTAAATTTTATTGCCGAAATCGCTTTTTCTCGCCGAGATAAGCACGTTTTCTGAAATGCCGCTCTCCCGTCACTCTGGTTAAAGTGTTATGAAAAAAAAGGCTGTTGGGGGCTAGGGAGTATCGAGTTGATCATTATACATGAAGAAATAACCAATTTCATCGTTTGGTTTATGTTTTACACGCGTTTTAAATTTTATTGCCGAAATCGCTTTTTCTCGCCGAGATAAGCACGTTTTCTGAAATGCCGCTCTCCCGTCACTCTGGTTAAAGTGTTATGAAAAAAAAGGCTGTTGGGGGCTAGGGAGTATCGAGTTGATCATTATACATGAAGAAATAACCAATTTCATCGTTTGGTTTATGTTTTACACGCGTTTTAAATTTTATTGCCGAAATCGCTTTTTCTCGCCGAGATAAGCACGTTTTCTGAAATGCCGCTCTCCCGTCACTCTGGTTAAAGTGTTATGAAAAAAAAGGCTGTTGGGGGCTAGGGAGTATCGAGTTGATATCATTATACATGAAGAAATAACCAATTTCATCGTTTGGTTTATGTTTTACACGCGTTTTAAATTTTATTGCCGAAATCGCTTTTTCTCGCCGAGATAAGCACGTTTTCTGAAATGCCGCTCTCCCGTCACTCTGGTTAAAGTGTTATGAAAAAAAAGGCTGTTGGGGGCTAGGGAGTATCGAGTTGATCATTATACATGAAGAAATAACCAATTTCATCGTTTGGTTTATGTTTTACACGCGTTTTAAATTTTATTGCCGAAATCGCTTTTTCTCGCCGAGATAAGCACGTTTTCTGAAATGCCGCTCTCCCGTCACTCTGGTTAAAGTGTTATGAAAAAAAAGGCTGTTGGGGGCTAGGGAGTATCGAGTTGATCATTATACATGAAGAAATAACCAATTTCATCGTTTGGTTTATGTTTTACACGCGTTTTAAATTTTATTGCCGAAATCGCTTTTTCTCGCCGAGATAAGCACGTTTTCTGAAATGCCGCTCTCCCGTCACTCTGGTTAAAGTGTTATGAAAAAAAAGGCTGTTGGGGGCTAGGGAGTATCGAGTTGATCATTATACATGAAGAAATAACCAATTTCATCGTTTGGTTTATGTTTTACACGCGTTTTAAATTTTATTGCCGAAATCGCTTTTTCTCGCCGAGATAAGCACGTTTTCTGAAATGCCGCTCTCCCGTCACTCTGGTTAAAGTGTTATGAAAAAAAAGGCTGTTGGGGGCTAGGGAGTATCGAGTTGATCATTATACATGAAGAAATAACCAATTTCATCGTTTGGTTTATGTTTTACACGCGTTTTAAATTTTATTGCCGAAATCGCTTTTTCTCGCCGAGATAAGCACGTTTTCTGAAATGCCGCTCTCCCGTCACTCTGGTTAAAGTGTTATGAAAAAAAAGGCTGTTGGGGGCTAGGGAGTATCGAGTTGATCATTATACATGAAGAAATAACCAATTTCATCGTTTGGTTTATGTTTTACACGCGTTTTAAATTTTATTGCCGAAATCGCTTTTTCTCGCCGAGATAAGCACGTTTTCTGAAATGCCGCTCTCCCGTCACTCTGGTTAAAGTGTTATGAAAAAAAAGGCTGTTGGGGGCTAGGGAGTATCGAGTTGATCATTATACATGAAGAAATAACCAATTTCATCGTTTGGTTTATGTTTTACACGCGTTTTAAATTTTATTGCCGAAATCGCTTTTTCTCGCCGAGATAAGCACGTTTTCTGAAATTCCCCGTCACTCTGGTTAAAGTGTTATGAAAAAAAAGGCTGTTGGGGGCTAGGGAGTATCGAGTTGATCATTATACATGAAGAAATAACCAATTTCATCGTTTTGGTTTATGTTTTACACGCGTTTTAAATTTTTATTGCCGAAATCGCTTTTTCTCGCCGAGATAAGCACGTTTTCTGAATGCCGCTCTCCCGTCACTCTGGTTAAAGTGTTATGAAAAAAAAGGCTGTTGGGGGCTAGGGAGTATCGAGTTGATCATTATACATGAAGAAATAACCAATTTCATCGTTTGGTTTATGTTTTACACGCGTTTTTAAATTTTATTGCCGAAATCGCTTTTTCTCGCCGAGATAAGCACGTTTTCTGAAATGCGCTCTCCCGTCACTCTGGTTAAAGTGTTATGAAAAAAAAGGCTGTTGGGGGCTAGGGAGTATCGAGTTGATCATTATACATGAAGAAATAACCAATTTCATCGTTTGGTTTATGTTTTACACGCGTTTTAAATTTTATTGCCGAAATCGCTTTTTCTCGCCGAGATAAGCACGTTTTCTGAAATGCCGCTCTCCCGTCACTCTGGTTAAAGTGTTATGAAAAAAAAGGCTGTTGGGGGCTAGGGAGTATCGAGTTGATCATTATACATGAAGAAATAACCAATTTCATCGTTTGGTTTATGTTTTACACGCGTTTTAAATTTTATTGCCGAAATCGCTTTTTCTCGCCGAGATAAGCACGTTTTCTGAAATGCCGCTCTCCCGTCACTCTGGTTAAAGTGTTATGAAAAAAAAGGCTGTTGGGGGCTAGGGAGTATCGAGTTGATCATTATACATGAAGAAATAACCAATTTCATCGTTTGGTTTATGTTTTACACGCGTTTTAAATTTTATTGCCGAAATCGCTTTTTCTCGCCGAGATAAGCACGTTTTCTGAAATGCCGCTCTCCCGTCACTCTGGTTAAAGTGTTATGAAAAAAAAGGCTGTTGGGGGCTAGGGAGTATCGAGTTGATCATTATACATGAAGAAATAACCAATTTCATCGTTTGGTTTATGTTTTACACGCGTTTTAAATTTTATTGCCGAAATCGCTTTTTCTCGCCGAGATAAGCACGTTTTCTGAAATGCCGCTCTCCCGTCACTCTGGTTAAAGTGTTATGAAAAAAAAGGCTGTTGGGGGCTAGGGAGTATCGAGTTGATCATTATACATGAAGAAATAACCAATTTCATCGTTTGGTTTATGTTTTACACGCGTTTTAAATTTTATTGCCGAAATCGCTTTTTCTCGCCGAGATAAGCACGTTTTCTGAAATGCCGCTCTCCCGTCACTCTGGTTAAAGTGTTATGAAAAAAAAGGCTGTTGGGGGGCTAGGGAGTATCGAGTTGATCATTATACATGAAGAAATAACCAATTTCATCGTTTGGTTTATGTTTTACACGCGTTTTAAATTTTATTGCCGAAATCGCTTTTTCTCGCCGAGATAAGCAACGTTTTCTGAAATGCCGCTCTCCCGTCACTCTGGTTAAAGTGTTATGAAAAAAAAGGCTGTTGGGGGCTAGGGAGTATCGAGTTGATCATTATACATGAAGAAATAACCAATTTCATCGTTTGGTTTATGTTTTACACGCGTTTTAAATTTTATTGCCGAAATCGCTTTTTCTCGCCGAGATAAGCACGTTTTCTGAAATGCCGCTCTCCCGTCACTCTGGTTAAAGTGTTATGAAAAAAAAGGCTGTTGGGGGCTAGGGAGTATCGAGTTGATCATTATACATGAAGAAATAACCAATTTCATCGTTTGGTTTATGTTTTACACGCGTTTTAAATTTTATTGCCGAAATCGCTTTTTCTCGCCGAGATAAGCACGTTTTCTGAAATGCCGCTCTCCCGTCACTCTGGTTAAAGTGTTATGAAAAAAAAGGCTGTTGGGGGCTAGGGAGTATCGAGTTGATCATTATACATGAAGAAATAACCAATTTCATCGTTTGGTTTATGTTTTACACGCGTTTTAAATTTTATTGCCGAAATCGCTTTTTCTCGCCGAGATAAGCACGTTTTCTGAAATGCCGCTCTCCCGTCACTCTGGTTAAAGTGTTATGAAAAAAAAGGCTGTTGGGGGCTAGGGAGTATCGAGTTGATCATTATACATGAAGAAATAACCAATTTCATCGTTTGGTTTATGTTTTACACGCGTTTTAAATTTTATTGCCGAAATCGCTTTTTCTCGCCGAGATAAGCACGTTTTCTGAAATGCCGCTCTCCCGTCACTCTGGTTAAAGTGTTATGAAAAAAAAGGCTGTTGGGGGCTAGGGAGTATCGAGTTGATCATTATACATGAAGAAATAACCAATTTCATCGTTTGGTTTATGTTTTACACGCGTTTTAAATTTTATTGCCGAAATCGCTTTTTCTCGCCGAGATAAGCACGTTTTCTGAAATGCCGCTCTCCCGTCACTCTGGTTAAAGTGTTATGAAAAAAAAGGCTGTTGGGGGCTAGGGAGTATCGAGTTGATCATTATACATGAAGAAATAACCAATTTCATCGTTTGGTTTATGTTTTACACGCGTTTTAAATTTGATTGCCGAAATCGCTTTTTCTCGCCGAGATAAGCACGTTTTCTGAAATGCCGCTCTCCCCGTCACTCTGGTTAAAGTGTTATGAAAAAAAAGGCTGTTGGGGGCTAGGGAGTATCGAGTTGATCATTATACATGAAGAAATAACCAATTTCATCGTTTGGTTTATGTTTTACACGCGTTTTAAATTTTATTGCCGAAATCGCTTTTTCTCGCCGAGATAAGCACGTTTTCTGAAATGCCGCTCTCCCGTCACTCTGGTTAAAGTGTTATGAAAAAAAAAGGCTGTTGGGGGCTAGGGAGTATCGAGTTGATCATTATACATGAAGAAATAACCAATTTCATCGTTTGGTTTATGTTTTACACGCGTTTTAAATTTTATTGCCGAAATCGCTTTTTCTCGCCGAGATAAGCACGTTTTCTGAAATGCCGCTCTCCCGTCACTCTGGTTAAAGTGTTATGAAAAAAAAGGCTGTTGGGGGCTAGGGAGTATCGAGTTGATCATTATACATGAAGAAATAACCAATTTCATCGTTTGGTTTATGTTTTACACGCGTTTTAAATTTTATTGCCGAAATCGCTTTTTCTCGCCGAGATAAGCACGTTTTCTGAAATGCCGCTCTCCCCGTCACTCTGGTTAAAGTGTTATGAAAAAAAAGGCTGTTGGGGGCTAGGGAGTATCGAGTTGATCATTATACATGAAGAAATAACCAATTTCATCGTTTGGTTTATGTTTTACACGCGTTTTAAATTTTATTGCCGAAATCGCTTTTTCTCGCCGAGATAAGCACGTTTTCTGAAATGCCGCTCTCCCGTCACTCTGGTTAAAGTGTTATGAAAAAAAAGGCTGTTGGGGGCTAGGGAGTATCGAGTTGATCATTATACATGAAGAAATAACCAATTTCATCGTTTGGTTTATGTTTTACACGCGTTTTAAATTTTATTGCCGAAATCGCTTTTTCTCGCCGAGATAAGCACGTTTTCTGAAATGCCGCTCTCCCGTCACTCTGGTTAAAGTGTTATGAAAAAAAAGGCTGTTGGGGGCTAGGGAGTATCGAGTTGATCATTATACATGAAGAAATAACCAATTTCATCGTTTGGTTTATGTTTTACACGCGTTTTAAATTTTATTGCCGAAATCGCTTTTTCTCGCCGAGATAAGCACGTTTTCTGAAATGCCGCTCTCCCGTCACTCTGGTTAAAGTGTTATGAAAAAAAAGGCTGTTGGGGGCTAGGGAGTATCGAGTTGATCATTATACATGAAGAAATAACCAATTTCATCGTTTGGTTTATGTTTTACACGCGTTTTAAATTGTATTGCCGAAATCGCTTTTTCTCGCCGAGATAAGCACGTTTTCTGAAATGCCGCTCTCCCGTCACTCTGGTTAAAGTGTTATGAAAAAAAAGGCTGTTGGGGGCTAGGGAGTATCGAGTTGATCATTATACATGAAGAAATAACCAATTTCATCGTTTGGTTTATGTTTTACACGCGTTTTAAATTTTATTGCCGAAATCGCTTTTTCTCGCCGAGATAAGCACGTTTTCTGAAATGCCGCTCTCCCGTCACTCTGGTTAAAGTGTTATGAAAAAAAAGGCTGTTGGGGGCTAGGGAGTATCGAGTTGATCATTATACATGAAGAAATAACCAATTTCATCGTTTGGTTTATGTTTTACACGCGTTTTAAATTTTATTGCCGAAATCGCTTTTTCTCGCCGAGATAAGCACGTTTTCTGAAATGCCGCTCTCCCGTCACTCTGGTTAAAGTGTTATGAAAAAAAAGGCTGTTGGGGGCTAGGGAGTATCGAGTTGATCATTATACATGAAGAAATAACCAATTTCATCGTTTGGTTTATGTTTTACACGCGTTTTAAATTTTATTGCCGAAATCGCTTTTTCTCGCCGAGATAAGCACGTTTTCTGAAATGCCGCTCTCCCGTCACTCTGGTTAAAGTGTTATGAAAAAAAAGGCTGTTGGGGGCTAGGGAGTATCGAGTTGATCATTATACATGAAGAAATAACCAATTTCATCGTTTGGTTTATGTTTTACACGCGTTTTAAATTTTATTGCCGAAATCGCTTTTTCTCGCCGAGATAAGCACGTTTTCTGAAATGCCGCTCTCCCGTCACTCTGGTTAAAGTGTTATGAAAAAAAAGGCTGTTGGGGGCTAGGGAGTATCGAGTTGATCATTATACATGAAGAAATAACCAATTTCATCGTTTGGTTTATGTTTTACACGCGTTTTAAATTTTATTGCCGAAATCGCTTTTTCTCGCCGAGATAAGCACGTTTTCTGAAATGCCGCTCTCCCGTCACTCTGGTTAAAGTGTTATGAAAAAAAAGGCTGTTGGGGGCTAGGGAGTATCGAGTTGATCATTATACATGAAGAAATAACCAATTTCATCGTTTGGTTTATGTTTTACACGCGTTTTAAATTTTATTGCCGAAATCGCTTTTTCTCGCCGAGATAAGCACGTTTTCTGAAATGCCGCTCTCCCGTCACTCTGGTTAAAGTGTTATGAAAAAAAAGGCTGTTGGGGGCTAGGGAGTATCGAGTTGATCATTATACATGAAGAAATAACCAATTTCATCGTTTGGTTTATGTTTTACACGCGTTTTAAATTTTATTGCCGAAATCGCTTTTTCTCGCCGAGATAAGCACGTTTTCTGAAATGCCGCTCTCCCGTCACTCTGGTTAAAGTGTTATGAAAAAAAAGGCTGTTGGGGGCTAGGGAGTATCGAGTTGATCATTATACATGAAGAAATAACCAATTTCATCGTTTGGTTTATGTTTTACACGCGTTTTAAATTTTATTGCCGAAATCGCTTTTTGTCGCCGAGATAAGCACGTTTTCTGAAATGCCGCTCTCCCGTCACTCTGGTTAAAGTGTTATGAAAAAAAAGGCTGTTGGGGGCTAGGGAGTATCGAGTTGATCATTATACATGAAGAAATAACCAATTTCATCGTTTGGTTTATGTTTTACACGCGTTTTAAATTTTATTGCCGAAATCGCTTTTTCTCGCCGAGATAAGCACGTTTTCTGAAATGCCGCTCTCCCGTCACTCTGGTTAAAGTGTTATGAAAAAAAAGGCTGTTGGGGGCTAGGGAGTATCGAGTTGATCATTATACATGAAGAAATAACCAATTTCATCGTTTGGTTTATGTTTTACACGATGCTGAGCTCCAGCTGGAAGTCTAAAAAGAACCGGGCTGGTTAAAAAAAGAACCGGGCGACCCGGTAAAATTGCTTAGCCGGGGCTCTGGAAGCCTATCACGGCGTGATCTTGTCCAAAAAGCCGCTGCTGAGCTCCAGCTGGAAGTGTAAAAAGAACCGGGCTGGTTAAAAAAAAGAACCGGGCGACCCGGTAAAATTGCTTAGCCGGGGCTCTGGAAGCCTAACACGGCGTGATCTTGTCCAAAAAGCCGCTGCTGAGCTCCAGCTGGAAGTGTAAAAAGAACCGGGCTGGTTAAAAAAAAGAACCGGGCGGCCCGGTAAAATTGCTTAGCCGGGGCTCTGGAAGCCTAACCCGGCGTGATACTGTGCAAAAAGCCGCTGCTGAGCTCCAGCTGGAAGTGTAAAAAAAACCGGGCTGGTTAAAAAAAAGAACCGGGCGACCCTGTAAAATTGCTTAGCCGGGGCTCTGGAAGCCTAACACGGCGTGATCTTGTCCAAAAACCCGCTGCTGAGCTCCAGCTGGAAGTGTAAAAAGAACCGGGCTGGTTAAAAAAAAGAACCGGGCGGGCCGGTAAAATTGCTTAGCCGGGGCTCTGGAAGCCTAACACGGCGTGATCTTGTCCAAAAAGCCGCTCGTGAGCTCCAGCTGGAAGTGTAAAAAGAACCGGGCTGGTTCAAAAAAAGAACCGGGCGGCCCGGTAGAATTGCTTAGCCGAGGTCCTGGAAGCCTAACCCGGCGTGATCTTGCGCAAAAAGCCGCTGCTGAGCTCCAGCTGGAAGTGTAAAAAGAACCGGGCTGGTTCAAAAAAAGAACCGGGCGGCCCGGTAAAATTGCTTAGCCGGGGTCCTGGAAGCCTAACGCGGCGTGATCTTGCCCGAAAGTCGGCCTCTATACTTCCATATTAGGTACCAGGCGCTCAGAGCCAACTTGGCAAAAATTTTCTAAGTGCCCACGGCTCTGCGGGGATTGTGCGTCCGACCCGCGCCGGTTCTCCAGCCGGCCTAAAATAACGCAAAACCAGCCTCTCCCCTGGAGCTCACAGCCAAAGGCGAAACTTTTCTAAGTGCCTACGGCTCTGCGGGCTTTTGAGTCCGCCCCGCGCCGGTTCGTCGGTCGGCCTCAAAAAGCGAAAAATCAGCCTCTCTCCCTGGAGCTCGACTCGAGTTGATCATTATACATGAAGAAATAACCAATTTCATCGTTTGGTTTATGTTTTACACGCGTTTTAAATTTTATTGCCGAAATCGCTTTTTCTCGCCGAGATAAGCACGTTTTCTGAAATGCCGCTCTCCCGTCACTCTGGTTAAAGTGTTATGAAAAAAAAGGCTGTTGGGGGCTAGGGAGTATCGAGTTGATCATTATACATGAAGAAATAACCAATTTCATCGTTTGGTTTATGTTTTACACGCGTTTTAAATTTTATTGCCGAAATCGCTTTTTCTCGCCGAGATAAGCACGTTTTCTGAAATGCCGCTCTCCCGTCACTCTGGTTAAAGTGTTATGAAAAAAAAGGCTGTTGGGGGCTAGGGAGTATCGAGTTGATCATTATACATGAAGAAATAACCAATTTCATCGTTTGGTTTATGTTTTACACGCGTTTTAAATTTTATTGCCGAAATCGCTTTTTCTCGCCGAGATAAGCACGTTTTCTGAAATGCCGCTCTCCCGTCACTCTGGTTAAAGTGTTATGAAAAAAAAGGCTGTTGGGGGCTAGGGAGTATCGAGTTGATCATTATACATGAAGAAATAACCAATTTCATCGTTTGGTTTATGTTTTACACGCGTTTTAAATTTTATTGCCGAAATCGCTTTTTCTCGCCGAGATAAGCACGTTTTCTGAAATGCCGCTCTCCCGTCACTCTGGTTAAAGTGTTATGAAAAAAAAGGCTGTTGGGGGCTAGGGAGTATCGAGTTGATCATTATACATGAAGAAATAACCAATTTCATCGTTTGGTTTATGTTTTACACGCGTTTTAAATTTTATTGCCGAAATCGCTTTTTCTCGCCGAGATAAGCACGTTTTCTGAAATGCCGCTCTCCCGTCACTCTGGTTAAAGTGTTATGAAAAAAAAGGCTGTTGGGGGCTAGGGAGTATCGAGTTGATCATTATACATGAAGAAATAACCAATTTCATCGTTTGGTTTATGTTTTACACGCGTTTTAAATTTTATTGCCGAAATCGCTTTTTCTCGCCGAGATAAGCACGTTTTCTGAAATGCCGCTCTCCCGTCACTCTGGTTAAAGTGTTATGAAAAAAAAGGCTGTTGGGGGCTAGGGAGTATCGAGTTGATCATTATACATGAAGAAATAACCAATTTCATCGTTTGGTTTATGTTTTACACGCGTTTTAAATTTTATTGCCGAAATCGCTTTTTCTCGCCGAGATAAGCACGTTTTCTGAAATGCCGCTCTCCCGTCACTCTGGTTAAAGTGTTATGAAAAAAAAGGCTGTTGGGGGCTAGGGAGTATCGAGTTGATCATTATACATGAAGAAATAACCAATTTCATCGTTTGGTTTATGTTTTACACGCGTTTTAAATTTTATTGCCGAAATCGCTTTTTCTCGCCGAGATAAGCACGTTTTCTGAAATGCCGCTCTCCCGTCACTCTGGTTAAAGTGTTATGAAAAAAAAGGCTGTTGGGGGCTAGGGAGTATCGAGTTGATCATTATACATGAAGAAATAACCAATTTTATCGTTTGGTTTATGTTTTACACGCGTTTTAAATTTTATTGCCGAAATCGCTTTTTCTCGCCGAGATAAGCACGTTTTCTGAAATGCCGCTCTCCCGTCACTCTGGTTAAAGTGTTATGAAAAAAAAGGCTGTTGGGGGCTAGGGAGTATCGAGTTGATCATTATACATGAAGAAATAACCAATTTCATCGTTTGGTTTATGTTTTACACGCGTTTTAAATTTTATTGCCGAAATCGCTTTTTCTCGCCGAGATAAGCACGTTTTCTGAAATGCCGCTCTCCCGTCACTCTGGTTAAAGTGTTATGAAAAAAAAGGCTGTTGGGGGCTAGGGAGTATCGAGTTGATCATTATACATGAAGAAATAACCAATTTCATCGTTTGGTTTATGTTTTACACGCGTTTTAAATTTTATTGCCGAAATCGCTTTTTCTCGCCGAGATAAGCACGTTTTCTGAAATGCCGCTCTCCCGTCACTCTGGTTAAAGTGTTATGAAAAAAAAGGCTGTTGGGGGCTAGGGAGTATCGAGTTGATCATTATACATGAAGAAATAACCAATTTCATCGTTTGGTTTATGTTTTACACGCGTTTTAAATTTTATTGCCGAAATCGCTTTTTCTCGCCGAGATAAGCACGTTTTCTGAAATGCCGCTCTCCCGTCACTCTGGTTAAAGTGTTATGAAAAAAAAGGCTGTTGGGGGCTAGGGAGTATCGAGTTGATCATTATACATGAAGAAATAACCAATTTCATCGTTTGGTTTATGTTTTACACGCGTTTTAAATTTTATTGCCGAAATCGCTTTTTCTCGCCGAGATAAGCACGTTTTCTGAAATGCCGCTCTCCCGTCACTCTGGTTAAAGTGTTATGAAAAAAAAGGCTGTTGGGGGCTAGGGAGTATCGAGTTGATCATTATACATGAAGAAATAACCAATTTCATCGTTTGGTTTATGTTTTACACGCGTTTTAAATTTTATTGCCGAAATCGCTTTTTCTCGCCGAGATAAGCACGTTTTCTGAAATGCCGCTCTCCCGTCACTCTGGTTAAAGTGTTATGAAAAAAAAGGCTGTTGGGGGCTAGGGAGTATCGAGTTGATCATTATACATGAAGAAATAACCAATTTTATCGTTTGGTTTATGTTTTACACGCGTTTTAAATTTTATTGCCGAAATCGCTTTTTCTCGCCGAGATAAGCACGTTTTCTGAAATGCCGCTCTCCCGTCACTCTGGTTAAAGTGTTATGAAAAAAAAGGCTGTTGGGGGCTAGGGAGTATCGAGTTGATCATTATACATGAAGAAATAACCAATTTCATCGTTTGGTTTATGTTTTACACGCGTTTTAAATTTTATTGCCGAAATCGCTTTTTCTCGCCGAGATAAGCACGTTTTCTGAAATGCCGCTCTCCCGTCACTCTGGTTAAAGTGTTATGAAAAAAAAGGCTGTTGGGGGCTAGGGAGTATCGAGTTGATCATTATACATGAAGAAATAACCAATTTCATCGTTTGGTTTATGTTTTACACGCGTTTTAAATTTTATTGCCGAAATCGCTTTTTCTCGCCGAGATAAGCACGTTTTCTGAAATGCCGCTCTCCCGTCACTCTGGTTAAAGTGTTATGAAAAAAAAGGCTGTTGGGGGCTAGGGAGTATCGAGTTGATCATTATACATGAAGAAATAACCAATTTCATCGTTTGGTTTATGTTTTACACGCGTTTTAAATTTTATTGCCGAAATCGCTTTTTCTCGCCGAGATAAGCACGTTTTCTGAAATGCCGCTCTCCCGTCACTCTGGTTAAAGTGTTATGAAAAAAAAGGCTGTTGGGGGCTAGGGAGTATCGAGTTGATCATTATACATGAAGAAATAACCAATTTCATCGTTTGGTTTATGTTTTACACGCGTTTTAAATTTTATTGCCGAAATCGCTTTTTCTCGCCGAGATAAGCACGTTTTCTGAAATGCCGCTCTCCCGTCACTCTGGTTAAAGTGTTATGAAAAAAAAGGCTGTTGGGGGCTAGGGAGTATCGAGTTGATCATTATACATGAAGAAATAACCAATTTCATCGTTTGGTTTATGTTTTACACGCGTTTTAAATTTTATTGCCGAAATCGCTTTTTCTCGCCGAGATAAGCACGTTTTCTGAAATGCCGCTCTCCCGTCACTCTGGTTAAAGTGTTATGAAAAAAAAGGCTGTTGGGGGCTAGGGAGTATCGAGTTGATCATTATACATGAAGAAATAACCAATTTCATCGTTTGGTTTATGTTTTACACGCGTTTTAAATTTTATTGCCGAAATCGCTTTTTCTCGCCGAGATAAGCACGTTTTCTGAAATGCCGCTCTCCCGTCACTCTGGTTAAAGTGTTATGAAAAAAAAGGCTGTTGGGGGCTAGGGAGTATCGAGTTGATCATTATACATGAAGAAATAACCAATTTCATCGTTTGGTTTATGTTTTACACGCGTTTTAAATTTTATTGCCGAAATCGCTTTTTCTCGCCGAGATAAGCACGTTTTCTGAAATGCCGCTCTCCCGTCACTCTGGTTAAAGTGTTATGAAAAAAAAGGCTGTTGGGGGCTAGGGAGTATCGAGTTGATCATTATACATGAAGAAATAACCAATTTCATCGTTTGGTTTATGTTTTACACGCGTTTTAAATTTTATTGCCGAAATCGCTTTTTCTCGCCGAGATAAGCACGTTTTCTGAAATGCCGCTCTCCCGTCACTCTGGTTAAAGTGTTATGAAAAAAAAGGCTGTTGGGGGCTAGGGAGTATCGAGTTGATCATTATACATGAAGAAATAACCAATTTCATCGTTTGGTTTATGTTTTACACGCGTTTTAAATTTTATTGCCGAAATCGCTTTTTCTCGCCGAGATAAGCACGTTTTCTGAAATGCCGCTCTCCCGTCACTCTGGTTAAAGTGTTATGAAAAAAAAGGCTGTTGGGGGCTAGGGAGTATCGAGTTGATCATTATACATGAAGAAATAACCAATTTCATCGTTTGGTTTATGTTTTACACGCGTTTTAAATTTTATTGCCGAAATCGCTTTTTCTCGCCGAGATAAGCACGTTTTCTGAAATGCCGCTCTCCCGTCACTCTGGTTAAAGTGTTATGAAAAAAAAGGCTGTTGGGGGCTAGGGAGTATCGAGTTGATCATTATACATGAAGAAATAACCAATTTCATCGTTTGGTTTATGTTTTACACGCGTTTTAAATTTTATTGCCGAAATCGCTTTTTCTCGCCGAGATAAGCACGTTTTCTGAAATGCCGCTCTCCCGTCACTCTGGTTAAAGTGTTATGAAAAAAAAGGCTGTTGGGGGCTAGGGAGTATCGAGTTGATCATTATACATGAAGAAATAACCAATTTCATCGTTTGGTTTATGTTTTACACGCGTTTTAAATTTTATTGCCGAAATCGCTTTTTCTCGCCGAGATAAGCACGTTTTCTGAAATGCCGCTCTCCCGTCACTCTGGTTAAAGTGTTATGAAAAAAAAGGCTGTTGGGGGCTAGGGAGTATCGAGTTGATCATTATACATGAAGAAATAACCAATTTCATCGTTTGGTTTATGTTTTACACGCGTTTTAAATTTTATTGCCGAAATCGCTTTTTCTCGCCGAGATAAGCACGTTTTCTGAAATGCCGCTCTCCCGTCACTCTGGTTAAAGTGTTATGAAAAAAAAGGCTGTTGGGGGCTAGGGAGTATCGAGTTGATCATTATACATGAAGAAATAACCAATTTCATCGTTTGGTTTATGTTTTACACGCGTTTTAAATTTTATTGCCGAAATCGCTTTTTCTCGCCGAGATAAGCACGTTTTCTGAAATGCCGCTCTCCCGTCACTCTGGTTAAAGTGTTATGAAAAAAAAGGCTGTTGGGGGCTAGGGAGTATCGAGTTGATCATTATACATGAAGAAATAACCAATTTCATCGTTTGGTTTATGTTTTACACGCGTTTTAAATTTTATTGCCGAAATCGCTTTTTCTCGCCGAGATAAGCACGTTTTCTGAAATGCCGCTCTCCCGTCACTCTGGTTAAAGTGTTATGAAAAAAAAGGCTGTTGGGGGCTAGGGAGTATCGAGTTGATCATTATACATGAAGAAATAACCAATTTCATCGTTTGGTTTATGTTTTACACGCGTTTTAAATTTTATTGCCGAAATCGCTTTTTCTCGCCGAGATAAGCACGTTTTCTGAAATGCCGCTCTCCCGTCACTCTGGTTAAAGTGTTATGAAAAAAAAGGCTGTTGGGGGCTAGGGAGTATCGAGTTGATCATTATACATGAAGAAATAACCAATTTCATCGTTTGGTTTATGTTTTACACGCGTTTTAAATTTTATTGCCGAAATCGCTTTTTCTCGCCGAGATAAGCACGTTTTCTGAAATGCCGCTCTCCCGTCACTCTGGTTAAAGTGTTATGAAAAAAAAGGCTGTTGGGGGCTAGGGAGTATCGAGTTGATCATTATACATGAAGAAATAACCAATTTCATCGTTTGGTTTATGTTTTACACGATGCTGAGCTCCAGCTGGAAGTCTAAAAAGAACCGGGCTGGTTAAAAAAAGAACCGGGCGACCCGGTAAAATTGCTTAGCCGGGGCTCTGGAAGCCTATCACGGCGTGATCTTGTCCAAAAAGCCGCTGCTGAGCTCCAGCTGGAAGTGTAAAAAGAACCGGGCTGGTTAAAAAAAAGAACCGGGCGACCCGGTAAAATTGCTTAGCCGGGGCTCTGGAAGCCTAACACGGCGTGATCTTGTCCAAAAAGCCGCTGCTGAGCTCCAGCTGGAAGTGTAAAAAGAACCGGGCTGGTTAAAAAAAAGAACCGGGCGGCCCGGTAAAATTGCTTAGCCGGGGCTCTGGAAGCCTAACCCGGCGTGATACTGTGCAAAAAGCCGCTGCTGAGCTCCAGCTGGAAGTGTAAAAAAAACCGGGCTGGTTAAAAAAAAGAACCGGGCGACCCTGTAAAATTGCTTAGCCGGGGCTCTGGAAGCCTAACACGGCGTGATCTTGTCCAAAAACCCGCTGCTGAGCTCCAGCTGGAAGTGTAAAAAGAACCGGGCTGGTTAAAAAAAAGAACCGGGCGGGCCGGTAAAATTGCTTAGCCGGGGCTCTGGAAGCCTAACACGGCGTGATCTTGTCCAAAAAGCCGCTCGTGAGCTCCAGCTGGAAGTGTAAAAAGAACCGGGCTGGTTCAAAAAAAGAACCGGGCGGCCCGGTAGAATTGCTTAGCCGAGGTCCTGGAAGCCTAACCCGGCGTGATCTTGCGCAAAAAGCCGCTGCTGAGCTCCAGCTGGAAGTGTAAAAAGAACCGGGCTGGTTCAAAAAAAGAACCGGGCGGCCCGGTAAAATTGCTTAGCCGGGGTCCTGGAAGCCTAACGCGGCGTGATCTTGCCCGAAAGTCGGCCTCTATACTTCCATATTAGGTACCAGGCGCTCAGAGCCAACTTGGCAAAAATTTTCTAAGTGCCCACGGCTCTGCGGGGATTGTGCGTCCGACCCGCGCCGGTTCTCCAGCCGGCCTAAAATAACGCAAAACCAGCCTCTCCCCTGGAGCTCACAGCCAAAGGCGAAACTTTTCTAAGTGCCTACGGCTCTGCGGGCTTTTGAGTCCGCCCCGCGCCGGTTCGTCGGTCGGCCTCAAAAAGCGAAAAATCAGCCTCTCTCCCTGGAGCTCGACTCGAGTTGATCATTATACATGAAGAAATAACCAATTTCATCGTTTGGTTTATGTTTTACACGCGTTTTAAATTTTATTGCCGAAATCGCTTTTTCTCGCCGAGATAAGCACGTTTTCTGAAATGCCGCTCTCCCGTCACTCTGGTTAAAGTGTTATGAAAAAAAAGGCTGTTGGGGGCTAGGGAGTATCGAGTTGATCATTATACATGAAGAAATAACCAATTTCATCGTTTGGTTTATGTTTTACACGCGTTTTAAATTTTATTGCCGAAATCGCTTTTTCTCGCCGAGATAAGCACGTTTTCTGAAATGCCGCTCTCCCGTCACTCTGGTTAAAGTGTTATGAAAAAAAAGGCTGTTGGGGGCTAGGGAGTATCGAGTTGATCATTATACATGAAGAAATAACCAATTTCATCGTTTGGTTTATGTTTTACACGCGTTTTAAATTTTATTGCCGAAATCGCTTTTTCTCGCCGAGATAAGCACGTTTTCTGAAATGCCGCTCTCCCGTCACTCTGGTTAAAGTGTTATGAAAAAAAAGGCTGTTGGGGGCTAGGGAGTATCGAGTTGATCATTATACATGAAGAAATAACCAATTTCATCGTTTGGTTTATGTTTTACACGCGTTTTAAATTTTATTGCCGAAATCGCTTTTTCTCGCCGAGATAAGCACGTTTTCTGAAATGCCGCTCTCCCGTCACTCTGGTTAAAGTGTTATGAAAAAAAAGGCTGTTGGGGGCTAGGGAGTATCGAGTTGATCATTATACATGAAGAAATAACCAATTTCATCGTTTGGTTTATGTTTTACACGCGTTTTAAATTTTATTGCCGAAATCGCTTTTTCTCGCCGAGATAAGCACGTTTTCTGAAATGCCGCTCTCCCGTCACTCTGGTTAAAGTGTTATGAAAAAAAAGGCTGTTGGGGGCTAGGGAGTATCGAGTTGATCATTATACATGAAGAAATAACCAATTTCATCGTTTGGTTTATGTTTTACACGCGTTTTAAATTTTATTGCCGAAATCGCTTTTTCTCGCCGAGATAAGCACGTTTTCTGAAATGCCGCTCTCCCGTCACTCTGGTTAAAGTGTTATGAAAAAAAAGGCTGTTGGGGGCTAGGGAGTATCGAGTTGATCATTATACATGAAGAAATAACCAATTTCATCGTTTGGTTTATGTTTTACACGCGTTTTAAATTTTATTGCCGAAATCGCTTTTTCTCGCCGAGATAAGCACGTTTTCTGAAATGCCGCTCTCCCGTCACTCTGGTTAAAGTGTTATGAAAAAAAAGGCTGTTGGGGGCTAGGGAGTATCGAGTTGATCATTATACATGAAGAAATAACCAATTTCATCGTTTGGTTTATGTTTTACACGCGTTTTAAATTTTATTGCCGAAATCGCTTTTTCTCGCCGAGATAAGCACGTTTTCTGAAATGCCGCTCTCCCGTCACTCTGGTTAAAGTGTTATGAAAAAAAAGGCTGTTGGGGGCTAGGGAGTATCGAGTTGATCATTATACATGAAGAAATAACCAATTTTATCGTTTGGTTTATGTTTTACACGCGTTTTAAATTTTATTGCCGAAATCGCTTTTTCTCGCCGAGATAAGCACGTTTTCTGAAATGCCGCTCTCCCGTCACTCTGGTTAAAGTGTTATGAAAAAAAAGGCTGTTGGGGGCTAGGGAGTATCGAGTTGATCATTATACATGAAGAAATAACCAATTTCATCGTTTGGTTTATGTTTTACACGCGTTTTAAATTTTATTGCCGAAATCGCTTTTTCTCGCCGAGATAAGCACGTTTTCTGAAATGCCGCTCTCCCGTCACTCTGGTTAAAGTGTTATGAAAAAAAAGGCTGTTGGGGGCTAGGGAGTATCGAGTTGATCATTATACATGAAGAAATAACCAATTTCATCGTTTGGTTTATGTTTTACACGCGTTTTAAATTTTATTGCCGAAATCGCTTTTTCTCGCCGAGATAAGCACGTTTTCTGAAATGCCGCTCTCCCGTCACTCTGGTTAAAGTGTTATGAAAAAAAAGGCTGTTGGGGGCTAGGGAGTATCGAGTTGATCATTATACATGAAGAAATAACCAATTTCATCGTTTGGTTTATGTTTTACACGCGTTTTAAATTTTATTGCCGAAATCGCTTTTTCTCGCCGAGATAAGCACGTTTTCTGAAATGCCGCTCTCCCGTCACTCTGGTTAAAGTGTTATGAAAAAAAAGGCTGTTGGGGGCTAGGGAGTATCGAGTTGATCATTATACATGAAGAAATAACCAATTTCATCGTTTGGTTTATGTTTTACACGCGTTTTAAATTTTATTGCCGAAATCGCTTTTTCTCGCCGAGATAAGCACGTTTTCTGAAATGCCGCTCTCCCGTCACTCTGGTTAAAGTGTTATGAAAAAAAAGGCTGTTGGGGGCTAGGGAGTATCGAGTTGATCATTATACATGAAGAAATAACCAATTTCATCGTTTGGTTTATGTTTTACACGCGTTTTAAATTTTATTGCCGAAATCGCTTTTTCTCGCCGAGATAAGCACGTTTTCTGAAATGCCGCTCTCCCGTCACTCTGGTTAAAGTGTTATGAAAAAAAAGGCTGTTGGGGGCTAGGGAGTATCGAGTTGATCATTATACATGAAGAAATAACCAATTTCATCGTTTGGTTTATGTTTTACACGCGTTTTAAATTTTATTGCCGAAATCGCTTTTTCTCGCCGAGATAAGCACGTTTTCTGAAATGCCGCTCTCCCGTCACTCTGGTTAAAGTGTTATGAAAAAAAAGGCTGTTGGGGGCTAGGGAGTATCGAGTTGATCATTATACATGAAGAAATAACCAATTTCATCGTTTGGTTTATGTTTTACACGCGTTTTAAATTTTATTGCCGAAATCGCTTTTTCTCGCCGAGATAAGCACGTTTTCTGAAATGCCGCTCTCCCGTCACTCTGGTTAAAGTGTTATGAAAAAAAAGGCTGTTGGGGGCTAGGGAGTATCGAGTTGATCATTATACATGAAGAAATAACCAATTTCATCGTTTGGTTTATGTTTTACACGCGATTTAAATTTTATTGCCGAAATCGCTTTTTCTCGCCGAGATAAGCACGTTTTCTGAAATGCCGCTCTCCCGTCACTCTGGTTAAAGTGTTATGAAAAAAAAGGCTGTTGGGGGCTAGGGAGTATCGAGTTGATCATTATACATGAAGAAATAACCAATTTCATCGTTTGGTTTATGTTTTACACGCGATTTAAATTTTATTGCCGAAATCGCTTTTTCTCGCCGAGATAAGCACGTTTTCTGAAATGCCGCTCTCCCGTCACTCTGGTTAAAGTGTTATGAAAAAAAAGGCTGTTGGGGGCTAGGGAGTATCGAGTTGATCATTATACATGAAGAAATAACCAATTTCATCGTTTGGTTTATGTTTTACACGCGTTTTAAATTTTATTGCCGAAATCGCTTTTTCTCGCCGAGATAAGCACGTTTTCTGAAATGCCGCTCTCCCGTCACTCTGGTTAAAGTGTTATGAAAAAAAAGGCTGTTGGGGGCTAGGGAGTATCGAGTTGATCATTATACATGAAGAAATAACCAATTTCATCGTTTGGTTTATGTTTTACACGCGTTTTAAATTTTATTGCCGAAATCGCTTTTTCTCGCCGAGATAAGCACGTTTTCTGAAATGCCGCTCTCCCGTCACTCTGGTTAAAGTGTTATGAAAAAAAAGGCTGTTGGGGGCTAGGGAGTATCGAGTTGATCATTATACATGAAGAAATAACCAATTTCATCGTTTGGTTTATGTTTTACACGCGTTTTAAATTTTATTGCCGAAATCGCTTTTTCTCGCCGAGATAAGCACGTTTTCTGAAATGCCGCTCTCCCGTCACTCTGGTTAAAGTGTTATGAAAAAAAAGGCTGTTGGGGGCTAGGGAGTATCGAGTTGATCATTATACATGAAGAAATAACCAATTTCATCGTTTGGTTTATGTTTTACACGCGTTTTAAATTTTATTGCCGAAATCGCTTTTTCTCGCCGAGATAAGCACGTTTTCTGAAATGCCGCTCTCCCGTCACTCTGGTTAAAGTGTTATGAAAAAAAAGGCTGTTGGGGGCTAGGGAGTATCGAGTTGATCATTATACATGAAGAAATAACCAATTTCATCGTTTGGTTTATGTTTTACACGCGTTTTAAATTTTATTGCCGAAATCGCTTTTTCTCGCCGAGATAAGCACGTTTTCTGAAATGCCGCTCTCCCGTCACTCTGGTTAAAGTGTTATGAAAAAAAAGGCTGTTGGGGGCTAGGGAGTATCGAGTTGATCATTATACATGAAGAAATAACCAATTTCATCGTTTGGTTTATGTTTTACACGCGTTTTAAATTTTATTGCCGAAATCGCTTTTTCTCGCCGAGATAAGCACGTTTTCTGAAATGCCGCTCTCCCGTCACTCTGGTTAAAGTGTTATGAAAAAAAAGGCTGTTGGGGGCTAGGGAGTATCGAGTTGATCATTATACATGAAGAAATAACCAATTTCATCGTTTGGTTTATGTTTTACACGCGTTTTAAATTTTATTGCCGAAATCGCTTTTTCTCGCCGAGATAAGCACGTTTTCTGAAATGCCGCTCTCCCGTCACTCTGGTTAAAGTGTTATGAAAAAAAAGGCTGTTGGGGGCTAGGGAGTATCGAGTTGATCATTATACATGAAGAAATAACCAATTTCATCGTTTGGTTTATGTTTTACACGCGTTTTAAATTTTATTGCCGAAATCGCTTTTTCTCGCCGAGATAAGCACGTTTTCTGAAATGCCGCTCTCCCGTCACTCTGGTTAAAGTGTTATGAAAAAAAAGGCTGTTGGGGGCTAGGGAGTATCGAGTTGATCATTATACATGAAGAAATAACCAATTTCATCGTTTGGTTTATGTTTTACACGCGTTTTAAATTTTATTGCCGAAATCGCTTTTTCTCGCCGAGATAAGCACGTTTTCTGAAATGCCGCTCTCCCGTCACTCTGGTTAAAGTGTTATGAAAAAAAAGGCTGTTGGGGGCTAGGGAGTATCGAGTTGATCATTATACATGAAGAAATAACCAATTTCATCGTTTGGTTTATGTTTTACACGCGTTTTAAATTTTATTGCCGAAATCGCTTTTTCTCGCCGAGATAAGCACGTTTTCTGAAATGCCGCTCTCCCGTCACTCTGGTTAAAGTGTTATGAAAAAAAAGGCTGTTGGGGGCTAGGGAGTATCGAGTTGATCATTATACATGAAGAAATAACCAATTTCATCGTTTGGTTTATGTTTTACACGCGTTTTAAATTTTATTGCCGAAATCGCTTTTTCTCGCCGAGATAAGCACGTTTTCTGAAATGCCGCTCTCCCGTCACTCTGGTTAAAGTGTTATGAAAAAAAAGGCTGTTGGGGGCTAGGGAGTATCGAGTTGATCATTATACATGAAGAAATAACCAATTTCATCGTTTGGTTTATGTTTTACACGCGTTTTAAATTTTATTGCCGAAATCGCTTTTTCTCGCCGAGATAAGCACGTTTTCTGAAATGCCGCTCTCCCGTCACTCTGGTTAAAGTGTTATGAAAAAAAAGGCTGTTGGGGGCTAGGGAGTATCGAGTTGATCATTATACATGAAGAAATAACCAATTTCATCGTTTGGTTTATGTTTTACACGCGTTTTAAATTTTATTGCCGAAATCGCTTTTTCTCGCCGAGATAAGCACGTTTTCTGAAATGCCGCTCTCCCGTCACTCTGGTTAAAGTGTTATGAAAAAAAAGGCTGTTGGGGGCTAGGGAGTATCGAGTTGATCATTATACATGAAGAAATAACCAATTTCATCGTTTGGTTTATGTTTTACACGCGTTTTAAATTTTATTGCCGAAATCGCTTTTTCTCGCCGAGATAAGCACGTTTTCTGAAATGCCGCTCTCCCGTCACTCTGGTTAAAGTGTTATGAAAAAAAAGGCTGTTGGGGGCTAGGGAGTATCGAGTTGATCATTATACATGAAGAAATAACCAATTTCATCGTTTGGTTTATGTTTTACACGCGTTTTAAATTTTATTGCCGAAATCGCTTTTTCTCGCCGAGATAAGCACGTTTTCTGAAATGCCGCTCTCCCGTCACTCTGGTTAAAGTGTTATGAAAAAAAAGGCTGTTGGGGGCTAGGGAGTATCGAGTTGATCATTATACATGAAGAAATAACCAATTTCATCGTTTGGTTTATGTTTTACACGCGTTTTAAATTTTATTGCCGAAATCGCTTTTTCTCGCCGAGATAAGCACGTTTTCTGAAATGCCGCTCTCCCGTCACTCTGGTTAAAGTGTTATGAAAAAAAAGGCTGTTGGGGGCTAGGGAGTATCGAGTTGATCATTATACATGAAGAAATAACCAATTTCATCGTTTGGTTTATGTTTTACACGCGTTTTAAATTTTATTGCCGAAATCGCTTTTTCTCGCCGAGATAAGCACGTTTTCTGAAATGCCGCTCTCCCGTCACTCTGGTTAAAGTGTTATGAAAAAAAAGGCTGTTGGGGGCTAGGGAGTATCGAGTTGATCATTATACATGAAGAAATAACCAATTTCATCGTTTGGTTTATGTTTTACACGCGTTTTAAATTTTATTGCCGAAATCGCTTTTTCTCGCCGAGATAAGCACGTTTTCTGAAATGCCGCTCTCCCGTCACTCTGGTTAAAGTGTTATGAAAAAAAAGGCTGTTGGGGGCTAGGGAGTATCGAGTTGATCATTATACATGAAGAAATAACCAATTTCATCGTTTGGTTTATGTTTTACACGCGTTTTAAATTTTATTGCCGAAATCGCTTTTTCTCGCCGAGATAAGCACGTTTTCTGAAATGCCGCTCTCCCGTCACTCTGGTTAAAGTGTTATGAAAAAAAAGGCTGTTGGGGGCTAGGGAGTATCGAGTTGATCATTATACATGAAGAAATAACCAATTTCATCGTTTGGTTTATGTTTTACACGCGTTTTAAATTTTATTGCCGAAATCGCTTTTTCTCGCCGAGATAAGCACGTTTTCTGAAATGCCGCTCTCCCGTCACTCTGGTTAAAGTGTTATGAAAAAAAAGGCTGTTGGGGGCTAGGGAGTATCGAGTTGATCATTATACATGAAGAAATAACCAATTTCATCGTTTGGTTTATGTTTTACACGCGTTTTAAATTTTATTGCCGAAATCGCTTTTTCTCGCCGAGATAAGCACGTTTTCTGAAATGCCGCTCTCCCGTCACTCTGGTTAAAGTGTTATGAAAAAAAAGGCTGTTGGGGGCTAGGGAGTATCGAGTTGATCATTATACATGAAGAAATAACCAATTTCATCGTTTGGTTTATGTTTTACACGCGTTTTAAATTTTATTGCCGAAATCGCTTTTTCTCGCCGAGATAAGCACGTTTTCTGAAATGCCGCTCTCCCGTCACTCTGGTTAAAGTGTTATGAAAAAAAAGGCTGTTGGGGGCTAGGGAGTATCGAGTTGATCATTATACATGAAGAAATAACCAATTTCATCGTTTGGTTTATGTTTTACACGCGTTTTAAATTTTATTGCCGAAATCGCTTTTTCTCGCCGAGATAAGCACGTTTTCTGAAATGCCGCTCTCCCGTCACTCTGGTTAAAGTGTTATGAAAAAAAAGGCTGTTGGGGGCTAGGGAGTATCGAGTTGATCATTATACATGAAGAAATAACCAATTTCATCGTTTGGTTTATGTTTTACACGCGTTTTAAATTTTATTGCCGAAATCGCTTTTTCTCGCCGAGATAAGCACGTTTTCTGAAATGCCGCTCTCCCGTCACTCTGGTTAAAGTGTTATGAAAAAAAAGGCTGTTGGGGGCTAGGGAGTATCGAGTTGATCATTATACATGAAGAAATAACCAATTTCATCGTTTGGTTTATGTTTTACACGCGTTTTAAATTTTATTGCCGAAATCGCTTTTTCTCGCCGAGATAAGCACGTTTTCTGAAATGCCGCTCTCCCGTCACTCTGGTTAAAGTGTTATGAAAAAAAAGGCTGTTGGGGGCTAGGGAGTATCGAGTTGATCATTATACATGAAGAAATAACCAATTTCATCGTTTGGTTTATGTTTTACACGCGTTTTAAATTTTATTGCCGAAATCGCTTTTTCTCGCCGAGATAAGCACGTTTTCTGAAATGCCGCTCTCCCGTCACTCTGGTTAAAGTGTTATGAAAAAAAAGGCTGTTGGGGGCTAGGGAGTATCGAGTTGATCATTATACATGAAGAAATAACCAATTTCATCGTTTGGTTTATGTTTTACACGCGTTTTAAATTTTATTGCCGAAATCGCTTTTTCTCGCCGAGATAAGCACGTTTTCTGAAATGCCGCTCTCCCGTCACTCTGGTTAAAGTGTTATGAAAAAAAAGGCTGTTGGGGGCTAGGGAGTATCGAGTTGATCATTATACATGAAGAAATAACCAATTTCATCGTTTGGTTTATGTTTTACACGCGTTTTAAATTTTATTGCCGAAATCGCTTTTTCTCGCCGAGATAAGCACGTTTTCTGAAATGCCGCTCTCCCGTCACTCTGGTTAAAGTGTTATGAAAAAAAAGGCTGTTGGGGGCTAGGGAGTATCGAGTTGATCATTATACATGAAGAAATAACCAATTTCATCGTTTGGTTTATGTTTTACACGCGTTTTAAATTTTATTGCCGAAATCGCTTTTTCTCGCCGAGATAAGCACGTTTTCTGAAATGCCGCTCTCCCGTCACTCTGGTTAAAGTGTTATGAAAAAAAAGGCTGTTGGGGGCTAGGGAGTATCGAGTTGATCATTATACATGAAGAAATAACCAATTTCATCGTTTGGTTTATGTTTTACACGCGTTTTAAATTTTATTGCCGAAATCGCTTTTTCTCGCCGAGATAAGCACGTTTTCTGAAATGCCGCTCTCCCGTCACTCTGGTTAAAGTGTTATGAAAAAAAAGGCTGTTGGGGGCTAGGGAGTATCGAGTTGATCATTATACATGAAGAAATAACCAATTTCATCGTTTGGTTTATGTTTTACACGCGTTTTAAATTTTATTGCCGAAATCGCTTTTTCTCGCCGAGATAAGCACGTTTTCTGAAATGCCGCTCTCCCGTCACTCTGGTTAAAGTGTTATGAAAAAAAAGGCTGTTGGGGGCTAGGGAGTATCGAGTTGATCATTATACATGAAGAAATAACCAATTTCATCGTTTGGTTTATGTTTTACACGCGTTTTAAATTTTATTGCCGAAATCGCTTTTTCTCGCCGAGATAAGCACGTTTTCTGAAATGCCGCTCTCCCGTCACTCTGGTTAAAGTGTTATGAAAAAAAAGGCTGTTGGGGGCTAGGGAGTATCGAGTTGATCATTATACATGAAGAAATAACCAATTTCATCGTTTGGTTTATGTTTTACACGCGTTTTAAATTTTATTGCCGAAATCGCTTTTTCTCGCCGAGATAAGCACGTTTTCTGAAATGCCGCTCTCCCGTCACTCTGGTTAAAGTGTTATGAAAAAAAAGGCTGTTGGGGGCTAGGGAGTATCGAGTTGATCATTATACATGAAGAAATAACCAATTTCATCGTTTGGTTTATGTTTTACACGCGTTTTAAATTTTATTGCCGAAATCGCTTTTTCTCGCCGAGATAAGCACGTTTTCTGAAATGCCGCTCTCCCGTCACTCTGGTTAAAGTGTTATGAAAAAAAAGGCTGTTGGGGGCTAGGGAGTATCGAGTTGATCATTATACATGAAGAAATAACCAATTTCATCGTTTGGTTTATGTTTTACACGCGTTTTAAATTTTATTGCCGAAATCGCTTTTTCTCGCCGAGATAAGCACGTTTTCTGAAATGCCGCTCTCCCGTCACTCTGGTTAAAGTGTTATGAAAAAAAAGGCTGTTGGGGGCTAGGGAGTATCGAGTTGATCATTATACATGAAGAAATAACCAATTTCATCGTTTGGTTTATGTTTTACACGCGTTTTAAATTTTATTGCCGAAATCGCTTTTTCTCGCCGAGATAAGCACGTTTTCTGAAATGCCGCTCTCCCGTCACTCTGGTTAAAGTGTTATGAAAAAAAAGGCTGTTGGGGGCTAGGGAGTATCGAGTTGATCATTATACATGAAGAAATAACCAATTTCATCGTTTGGTTTATGTTTTACACGCGTTTTAAATTTTATTGCCGAAATCGCTTTTTCTCGCCGAGATAAGCACGTTTTCTGAAATGCCGCTCTCCCGTCACTCTGGTTAAAGTGTTATGAAAAAAAAGGCTGTTGGGGGCTAGGGAGTATCGAGTTGATCATTATACATGAAGAAATAACCAATTTCATCGTTTGGTTTATGTTTTACACGCGTTTTAAATTTTATTGCCGAAATCGCTTTTTCTCGCCGAGATAAGCACGTTTTCTGAAATGCCGCTCTCCCGTCACTCTGGTTAAAGTGTTATGAAAAAAAAGGCTGTTGGGGGCTAGGGAGTATCGAGTTGATCATTATACATGAAGAAATAACCAATTTCATCGTTTGGTTTATGTTTTACACGCGTTTTAAATTTTATTGCCGAAATCGCTTTTTCTCGCCGAGATAAGCACGTTTTCTGAAATGCCGCTCTCCCGTCACTCTGGTTAAAGTGTTATGAAAAAAAAGGCTGTTGGGGGCTAGGGAGTATCGAGTTGATCATTATACATGAAGAAATAACCAATTTCATCGTTTGGTTTATGTTTTACACGCGTTTTAAATTTTATTGCCGAAATCGCTTTTTCTCGCCGAGATAAGCACGTTTTCTGAAATGCCGCTCTCCCGTCACTCTGGTTAAAGTGTTATGAAAAAAAAGGCTGTTGGGGGCTAGGGAGTATCGAGTTGATCATTATACATGAAGAAATAACCAATTTCATCGTTTGGTTTATGTTTTACACGCGTTTTAAATTTTATTGCCGAAATCGCTTTTTCTCGCCGAGATAAGCACGTTTTCTGAAATGCCGCTCTCCCGTCACTCTGGTTAAAGTGTTATGAAAAAAAAGGCTGTTGGGGGCTAGGGAGTATCGAGTTGATCATTATACATGAAGAAATAACCAATTTCATCGTTTGGTTTATGTTTTACACGCGTTTTAAATTTTATTGCCGAAATCGCTTTTTCTCGCCGAGATAAGCACGTTTTCTGAAATGCCGCTCTCCCGTCACTCTGGTTAAAGTGTTATGAAAAAAAAGGCTGTTGGGGGCTAGGGAGTATCGAGTTGATCATTATACATGAAGAAATAACCAATTTCATCGTTTGGTTTATGTTTTACACGCGTTTTAAATTTTATTGCCGAAATCGCTTTTTCTCGCCGAGATAAGTTTTCTGAAATGCCGCTCTCCCGTCACTCTGGTTAAAACGCTGTTATGAAAAAAAAGGGCTGTTGGGGGCTAGGGAGTATCGAGTTGAACATTATACATGAAGAAATAACCAATTCATCGTTTGGTTTATGTTTTACACGCGTTTTAAATTTTATTGCCGAAATCGCTTTTTTCTCGCCGACGATAAAGCACGTTTTCTGAAATGCCGCTCTCCCGTCACTCTGGTTAAAGTGTTATGAAAAAAAAGGCTGTTGGGGGCTAGGGGAGTATCGAGTTGATCATTATACATGAAGAAATAACCAATTTCATCGTTTGGTTTATGTTTTACACGCGTTTTAAATTTTATTGCCGAAATCGCTTTTTCTCGCCGAGATAAGCACGTTTTCTGAAATGCCGCTCTCCCGTCACTCTGGTTAAAGTGTTATGAAAAAAAAGGCTGTTGGGGGCTAGGGAGTATCGAGTTGATCATTATACATGAAGAAATAACCAATTTCATCGGTTTGGTTTATGTTTTACACGCGTTTTAAATTTTATTGCCGAAATCGCTTTTTCTCGCCGAGATAAGCACGTTTTCTGAAATGCCGCTCTCCCGTCACTCTGGTTAAAGTGTTATGAAAAAAAAGGCTGTTGGGGGCTAGGGAGTATCGAGTTGATCATTATACATGAAGAAATAACC
Source organism: Syngnathus leptorhynchus (assembly GCF_054491065.1). Classification (NCBI taxonomy): domain Eukaryota; kingdom Metazoa; phylum Chordata; class Actinopteri; order Syngnathiformes; family Syngnathidae; genus Syngnathus; species Syngnathus leptorhynchus. Next base: position 46,450 of record NW_028232098.1, on the reverse strand, counting down.
AATTTCATCGTTTGGTTTATGTTTTACACGCGTTTTAAATTTTATTGCCGAAATCGCTTTTTCTCGCCGAGATAAGCACGTTTTCTGAAATGCCGCTCTCCCGTCACTCTGGTTAAAGTGTTATGAAAAAAAAGGCTGTTGGGGGCTAGGGAGTATCGAGTTGATCATTATACATGAAGAAATAACCAATTTCATCGTTTGGTTTATGTTTTACACGCGTTTTAAATTTTATTGCCGAAATCGCTTTTTCTCGCCGAGATAAGGCACGTTTTCTGAAATGCCGCTCTCCCGTCACTCTGGTTAAAGTGTTATGAAAAAAAAGGCTGTTGGGGGCTAGGGAGTATCGAGTTGATCATTATACATGAAGAAATAAACCAATTTCATCGTTTGGTTTATGTTTTACACGCGTTTTAAATTTTATTGCCGAAATCGCTTTTTCTCGCCGAGATAAGCACGTTTTCTGAAATGCCGCTCTCCCGTCACTCTGGTTAAAGTGTTATGAAAAAAAAGGCTGTTGGGGGCTAGGGAGTATCGAGTTGATCATTATACATGAAGAAATAACCAATTTCATCGTTATGGTTTATGTTTTACACGCGTTTTAAATTTTATTGCCGAAATCGCTTTTTCTCGCCGAGATAAGCACGTTTTCTGAAATGCCGCTCTCCCGTCACTCTGGTTAAAGTGTTATGAAAAAAAAGGCTGTTGGGGGCTAGGGAGTATCGAGTTGATCATTATACATGAAGAAATAACCAATTTCATCGTTTGGTTTATGTTTTACACGCGTTTTAAATTTTATTGCCGAAATCGCTTTTTCTCGCCGAGATAAGCACGTTTTCTGAAATGCCGCTCTCCCGTCACTCTGGTTAAAGTGTTATGAAAAAAAAGGCTGTTGGGGGCTAGGGAGTATCGAGTTGATCATTATACATGAAGAAATAACCAATTTCATCGTTTGGTTTATGTTTTACACGCGTTTTAAATTTTATTGCCGAAATCGCTTTTTCTCGCCGAGATAAGCACGTTTTCTGAAATGCCGCTCTCCCGTCACTCTGGTTAAAGTGTTATGAAAAAAAAAGGCTGTTGGGGGCTAGGGAGTATCGAGTTGATCATTATACATGAAGAAATAACCAATTTCATCGTTTGGTTTATGTTTTACACGCGTTTTAAATTTTATTGCCGAAATCGCTTTTTCTCGCCGAGATAAGCACGTTTTCTGAAATGCCGCTCTCCCGTCACTCTGGTTAAAGTGTTATGAAAAAAAAAGGCTGTTGGGGGGCTAGGGAGTATCGAGTTGATCATTATACATGAAGAAATAACCAATTTCATCGTTTGGTTTATGTTTTACACGCGTTTTAAATTTTATTGCCGAAATCGCTTTTTCTCGCCGAGATAAGCACGTTTTCTGAAATGCCGCTCTCCCGTCACTCTGGTTAAAGTGTTATGAAAAAAAAGGCTGTTGGGGGCTAGGAGTATCGAGTTGATCATTATACATGAAGAAATAACCAATTTCATCGTTTGGTTTATGTTTTACACGCGTTTTAAATTTTATTGCCGAAATCGCTTTTTCTCGCCGAGATAAGCACGTTTTCTGAAATGCCGCTCTCCCGTCACTCTGGTTAAAGTGTTATGAAAAAAAAGGCTGTTGGGGGCTAGGGAGTATCGAGTTGATCATTATACATGAAGAAATAACCAATTTCATCGTTTGGTTTATGTTTTACACGCGTTTTAAATTTTATTGCCGAAATCGCTTTTTCTCGCCGAGATAAGCACGTTTTCTGAAATGCCGCTCTCCCGTCACTCTGGTTAAAGTGTTATGAAAAAAAAGGCTGTTGGGGGCTAGGGAGTATCGAGTTGATCATTATACATGAAGAAATAACCAATTTCATCGTTTGGTTTATGTTTTACACGCGTTTTAAATTTTATTGCCGAAATCGCTTTTTCTCGCCGAGATAAGCACGTTTTCTGAAATGCCGCTCTCCCGTCACTCTGGTTAAAGTGTTATGAAAAAAAAGGCTGTTGGGGGCTAGGGAGTATCGAGTTGATCATTATACATGAAGAAATAACCAATTTCATCGTTTGGTTTATGTTTTTACACGCGTTTTAAATTTTATTGCCGAAATCGCTTTTTCTCGCCGAGATAAGCACGTTTTCTGAAATGCCGCTCTCCCGTCACTCTGGTTAAAGTGTTATGAAAAAAAAGGCTGTTGGGGGCTAGGGAGTATCGAGTTGATCATTATACATGAAGAAATAACCAATTTCATCGTTTGGTTTATGTTTTACACGCGTTTTAAATTTTATTGCCGAAATCGCTTTTTCTCGCCGAGATAAGCACGTTTTCTGAAATGCCGCTCTCCCGTCACTCTGGTTAAAGTGTTATGAAAAAAAAGGCTGTTGGGGGCTAGGGAGTATCGAGTTGATCATTATACATTGAAGAAATAACCAATTTCATCGTTTGGTTTATGTTTTACACGCGTTTTAAATTTTATTGCCGAAATCGCTTTTTCTCGCCGAGATAAGCACGTTTTCTGAAATGCCGCTCTCCCGTCACTCTGGTTAAAGTGTTATGAAAAAAAAGGCTGTTGGGGGCTAGGGAGTATCGAGTTGATCATTATACATGAAGAAATAACCAATTTCATCGTTTGGTTTATGTTTTACACGCGTTTTAAATTTTATTGCCGAAATCGCTTTTTCTCGCCGAGATAAGCACGTTTTCTGAAATGCCGCTCTCCCGTCACTCTGGTTGAAGTGTTATGAAAAAAAAGGCTGTTGGGGGCTAGGGAGTATCGAGTTGATCATTATACATGAAGAAATAACCAATTTCATCGTTTGGTTTATGTTTTACACGCGTTTTAAATTTTATTGCCGAAATCGCTTTTTCTCGCCGAGATAAGCACGTTTTCTGAAATGCCGCTCTCCCGTCACTCTGGTTAAAGTGTTATGAAAAAAAAGGCTGTTGGGGGCTAGGGAGTATCGAGTTGATCATTATACATGAAGAAATAACCAATTTCATCGTTTGGTTTATGTTTTACACGCGTTTTAAATTTTATTGCCGAAATCGCTTTTTCTCGCCGAGATAAGCACGTTTTCTGAAATGCCGCTCTCCCGTCACTCTGGTTAAAGTGTTATGAAAAAAAAGGCTGTTGGGGGCTAGGGGAGTATCGAGTTGATCATTATACATGAAGAAATAACCAATTTCATCGTTTGGTTTATGTTTTACACGCGTTTTAAATTTTATTGCCGAAATCGCTTTTTCTCGCCGAGATAAGCACGTTTTCTGAAATGCCGCTCTCCCGTCACTCTGGTTAAAGTGTTATGAAAAAAAAGGCTGTTGGGGGGCTAGGGAGTATCGAGTTGATCATTATACATGAAGAAATAACCAATTTCATCGTTTGGTTTATGTTTTACACGCGTTTTAAATTTTATTGCCAAAATCGCTTTTTCTCGCCGAGATAAGCACGTTTTCTGAAATGCCGCTCTCCCGTCACTCTGGTTAAAGTGTTATGAAAAAAAAGGCTGTTGGGGGCTAGGGAGTATCGAGTTGATCATTATACATGAAGAAATAACCAATTTCATCGTTTGGTTTATGTTTTACACGCGTTTTAAATTTTATTGCCGAAATCGCTTTTTCTCGCCGAGATAAGCACGTTTTCTGAAATGCCGCTCTCCCGTCACTCTGGTTAAAGTGTTATGAAAAAAAAGGCTGTTGGGGGCTAGGGAGTATCGAGTTGATCATTATACATGAAGAAATAACCAATTTCATCGTTTGGTTTATGTTTTACACGCGTTTTAAATTTTATTGCCGAAATCGCTTTTTCTCGCCGAGATAAGCACGTTTTCTGAAATGCCGCTCTCCCGTCACTCTGGTTAAAGTGTTATGAAAAAAAAGGCTGTTGGGGGGCTAGGGAGTATCGAGTTGATCATTATACATGAAGAAATAACCAATTTCATCGTTTGGTTTATGTTTTACACGTGTTTTAAATTTTATTGCCGAAATCGCTTTTTCTCGCCGAGATAAGCACGTTTTCTGAAATGCCGCTCTCCCGTCACTCTGGTTAAAGTGTTATGAAAAAAAAGGCTGTTGGGGGCTAGGGGAGTATCGAGTTGATCATTATACATGAAGAAATAACCAATTTCATCGTTTGGTTTATGTTTTTACACGCGTTTTAAATTTTATTGCCGAAATCGCTTTTTCTCGCCGAGATAAGCACGTTTTCTGAAATGCCGCTCTCCCGTCACTCTGGTTAAAGTGTTATGAAAAAAAAGGCTGTTGGGGGCTAGGGAGTATCGAGGTTGATCATTATACATGAAGAAATAACCAATTTCATCGTTTGGTTTATGTTTTACACGCGTTTTAAATTTTATTGCCGAAAATCGCTTTTTCTCGCCGAGATAAGCACGTTTTCTGAAATGCCGCTCTCCCGTCACTCTGGTTAAAGTGTTATGAAAAAAAAGGCTGTTGGGGGCTAGGGAGTATCGAGTTGATCATTATACATGAAGAAATAACCAATTTCATCGTTTGGTTTATGTTTTACACGCGTTTTAAATTGTATTGCCGAAATCGCTTTTTCTCGCCGAAATAAGCACGTTTTCTGAAATGCCGCTCTCCCGTCACTCTGGTTAAAGTGTTATGAAAAAAAAGGCTGTTGGGGGGCTGGGGAGTATCGAGTTGATCATTATACATGAAGAAATAACCAATTTCATCGTTTGGTTTTATGTTTTACACGCGTTTTAAATTTTATTGCCGAAATCGCTTTTTCTCGCCGAGATAAGCACGTTTTCTGAAATGCCGCTCTCCCGTCACTCTGGTTAAAGTGTTATGAAAAAAAAGGCTGTTGGGGGCTAGGGAGTATCGAGTTGATCATTATACATGAAGAAATAACCAATTTCATCGTTTGGTTTATGTTTTACACGCGTTTTAAATTTTATTGCCGAAATCGCTTTTTCTCGCCGAGATAAGCACGTTTTCTGAAATGCCGCTCTCCCGTCACTCTGGTTAAAGTGTTATGAAAAAAAAGGCTGTTGGGGGGCTAGGGAGTATCGAGTTGATCATTATACATGAAGAAATAACCAATTTCATCGTTTGGTTTATGTTTTACACGCGTTTTAAATTTTATTGCCGAAATCGCTTTTTCTCGCCGAGATAAGCACGTTTTCTGAAATGCCGCTCTCCCGTCACTCTGGTTAAAGTGTTATGAAAAAAAAGGCTGTTGGGGGCTAGGGAGTATCGAGTTGATCATTATACATGAAGAAATAACCAATTTCATCGTTTGGTTTATGTTTTACACGCGTTTTAAATTTTATTGCCGAAATCGCTTTTTCTCGCCGAGATAAGCACGTTTTCTGAAATGCCGCTCTCCCGTCACTCTGGTTAAAGTGTTGTGAAAAAAAAGGCTGTTGGGGGCTAGGGAGTATCGAGTTGATCATTATACATGAAGAAATAACCAATTTCATCGTTTGGTTTATGTTTTACACGCGTTTTAAATTTTATTGCCGAAATCGCTTTTTCTCGCCGAGATAAGCACGTTTTCTGAAATGCCGCTCTCCCGTCACTCTGGTTAAAGTGTTATGAAAAAAAAGGCTGTTGGGGGCTAGGGAGTATCGAGTTGATCATTATACATGAAGAAATAACCAATTTCATCGTTTGGTTTATGTTTTACACGCGTTTTAAATTTTATTGCCGAAATCGCTTTTTCTCGCCGAGATAAGCACGTTTTCTGAAATGCCGCTCTCCCGTCACTCTGGTTAAAGTGTTATGAAAAAAAAGGCTGTTGGGGGCTAGGGAGTATCGAGTTGATCATTATACATGAAGAAATAACCAATTTCATCGTTTGGTTTATGTTTTACACGCGTTTTAAATTTTATTGCCGAAATCGCTTTTTCTCGCCGAGATAAGCACGTTTTCTGAAATGCCGCTCTCCCGTCACTCTGGTTAAAGTGTTATGAAAAAAAAGGCTGTTGGGGGCTAGGGAGTATCGAGTTGATCATTATACATGAAGAAATAACCAATTTCATCGTTTGGTTTATGTTTTACACGCGTTTTAAATTTTATTGCCGAAATCGCTTTTTCTCGCCGAGATAAGCACGTTTTCTGAAATGCCGCTCTCCCGTCACTCTGGTTAAAGTGTTATGAAAAAAAAGGCTGTTGGGGGCTAGGGAGTATCGAGTTGATCATTATACATGAAGAAATAACCAATTTCATCGTTTGGTTTATGTTTTACACGCGTTTTAAATTTTATTGCCGAAATCGCTTTTTCTCGCCGAGATAAGCACGTTTTCTGAAATGCCGCTCTCCCGTCACTCTGGTTAAAGTGTTATGAAAAAAAAGGCTGTTGGGGGCTAGGGAGTATCGAGTTGATCATTATACATGAAGAAATAACCAATTTCATCGTTTGGTTTATGTTTTACACGCGTTTTAAATTTTATTGCCGAAATCGCTTTTTCTCGCCGAGATAAGCACGTTTTCTGAAATGCCGCTCTCCCGTCACCCTGGTTAAAGTGTTATGAAAAAAAAGGCTGTTGGGGGCTAGGGAGTATCGAGTTGATCATTATACATGAAGAAATAACCAATTTCATCGTTTGGTTTATGTTTTACACGCGTTTTAAATTTTATTGCCGAAATCGCTTTTTCTCGCCGAGATAAGCACGTTTTCTGAAATGCCGCTCTCCCGTCACTCTGGTTAAAGTGTTATGAAAAAAAAGGCTGTTGGGGGCTAGGGAGTATCGAGTTGATCATTATACATGAAGAAATAACCAATTTCATCGTTTGGTTTATGTTTTACACGCGTTTTAAATTTTATTGCCGAAATCGCTTTTTCTCGCCGAGATAAGCACGTTTTCTGAAATGCCGCTCTCCCGTCACTCTGGTTAAAGTGTTATGAAAAAAAAGGCTGTTGGGGGCTAGGGAGTATCGAGTTGATCATTATACATGAAGAAATAACCAATTTCATCGTTTGGTTTATGTTTTACACGCGTTTTAAATTTTATTGCCGAAATCGCTTTTTCTCGCCGAGATAAGCACGTTTTCTGAAATGCCGCTCTCCCGTCACTCTGGTTAAAGTGTTATGAAAAAAAAGGCTGTTGGGGGCTAGGGAGTATCGAGTTGATCATTATACATGAAGAAATAACCAATTTCATCGTTTGGTTTATGTTTTACACGCGTTTTAAATTTTATTGCCGAAATCGCTTTTTCTCGCCGAGATAAGCACGTTTTCTGAAATGCCGCTCTCCCGTCACTCTGGTTAAAGTGTTATGAAAAAAAAGGCTGTTGGGGGCTAGGGAGTATCGAGTTGATCATTATACATGAAGAAATAACCAATTTCATCGTTTGGTTTATGTTTTACACGCGTTTTAAATTTTATTGCCAAAATCGCTTTTTCTCGCCGAGATAAGCACGTTTTCTGAAATGCCGCTCTCCCGTCACTCTGGTTAAAGTGTTATGAAAAAAAAGGCTGTTGGGGGCTAGGGAGTATCGAGTTGATCATTATACATGAAGAAATAACCAATTTCATCGTTTGGTTTATGTTTTACACGCGTTTTAAATTTTATTGCCGAAATCGCTTTTTCTCGCCGAGATAAGCACGTTTTCTGAAATGCCGCTCTCCCGTCACTCTGGTTAAAGTGTTATGAAAAAAAAGGCTGTTGGGGGCTAGGGAGTATCGAGTTGATCATTATACATGAAGAAATAACCAATTTCATCGTTTGGTTTATGTTTTACACGCGTTTTAAATTTTATTGCCGAAATCGCTTTTTCTCGCCGAGATAAGCACGTTTTCTGAAATGCCGCTCTCCCGTCACTCTGGTTAAAGTGTTATGAAAAAAAAGGCTGTTGGGGGCTAGGGAGTATCGAGTTGATCATTATACATGAAGAAATAACCAATTTCATCGTTTGGTTTATGTTTTACACGCGTTTTAAATTTTATTGCCGAAATCGCTTTTTCTCGCCGAGATAAGCACGTTTTCTGAAATGCCGCTCTCCCGTCACTCTGGTTAAAGTGTTATGAAAAAAAAGGCTGTTGGGGGCTAGGGAGTATCGAGTTGATCATTATACATGAAGAAATAACCAATTTCATCGTTTGGTTTATGTTTTACACGATGCTGAGCTCCAGCTGGAAGTGTAAAAAGAACCGGGCTGGTTAAAAAAAGAACCGGGCGACCCGGTAAAATTGCTTAGCCGGGGCTCTGGAAGCCTAACACGGCGTGATCTTGTCCAAAAAGCCGCTGCTGAGCTCCAGCTGGAAGTGTAAAAAGAACCGGGCTGGTTAAAAAAAAGAACCGGGCGACCCGGTAAAATTGCTTAGCCGGGGCTCTGGAAGCCTAACACGGCGTGATCTTGTCCAAACAGCCGCTGCTGAGCTCCAGCTGGAAGTGTAAAAAGAACCGGGCTGGTTAAAAAAAAAGAACCGGGCGGCCCGGTAAAATTGCTTAGCCGGGGCTCTGGAAGCCTAACCCGGCGTGATACTGTGCAAAAAGCCGCTGCTGAGCTCCAGCTGGAAGTGTAAAAAAAACCGGGCTGGTTAAAAAAAAGAACCGGGCGACCCTGTAAAATTGCTTAGCCGGGGCTCTGGAAGCCTAACACGGCGTGATCTTGTCCAAAAACCCGCTGCTGAGCTCCAGCTGGAAGTGTAAAAAGAACCGGGCTGGTTAAAAAAAAGAACCGGGCGGGCCGGTAAAATTGCTTAGCCGGGGCTCTGGAAGCCTAACACGGCGTGATCTTGTCCAAAAAGCCGCTCGTGAGCTCCAGCTGGAAGTGTAAAAAGAACCGGGCTGGTTCAAAAAAAGAACCGGGCGGCCCGGTAGAATTGCTTAGCCGAGGTCCTGGAAGCCTAACCCGGCGTGATCTTGCGCAAAAAGCCGCTGCTGAGCTCCAGCTGGAAGTGTAAAAAGAACCGGGCTGGTTCAAAAAAAGAACCGGGCGGCCCGGTAAAATTGCTTAGCCGGGGTCCTGGAAGCCTAACGCGGCGTGATCTTGCCCGAAAGTCGGCCTCTATTCTTCCATATTAGGTACCAGGCGCTCAGAGCCAACTTGGCAAAAATTTTCTAAGTGCCCACGGCTCTGCGGGGATTGTGCGTCCGACCCGCGCCGGTTCTCCAGCCGGCCTAAAATAACGCAAAACCAGCCTCTCCCCCTGGAGCTCACAGCCAAAGGCGAAACTTTTCTAAGTGCCTACGGCTCTGCGGGCTTTTGAGTCCGCCCCGCGCCGGTTCGTCGGTCGGCCTCAAAAAGCGAAAAATCAGCCTCTCTCCCTGGAGCTCGACTCGAGTTGATCATTATACATGAAGAAATAACCAATTTCATCGTTTGGTTTATGTTTTACACGCGTTTTAAATTTTATTGCCGAAATCGCTTTTTCTCGCCGAGATAAGCACGTTTTCTGAAATGCCGCTCTCCCGTCACTCTGGTTAAAGTGTTATGAAAAAAAAGGCTGTTGGGGGCTAGGGAGTATCGAGTTGATCATTATACATGAAGAAATAACCAATTTCATCGTTTGGTTTATGTTTTACACGCGTTTTAAATTTTATTGCCGAAATCGCTTTTTCTCGCCGAGATAAGCACGTTTTCTGAAATGCCGCTCTCCCGTCACTCTGGTTAAAGTGTTATGAAAAAAAAGGCTGTTGGGGGCTAGGGAGTATCGAGTTGATCATTATACATGAAGAAATAACCAATTTCATCGTTTGGTTTATGTTTTACACGCGTTTTAAATTTTATTGCCGAAATCGCTTTTTCTCGCCGAGATAAGCACGTTTTCTGAAATGCCGCTCTCCCGTCAATCTGGTTAAAGTGTTATGAAAAAAAAGGCTGTTGGGGGCTAGGGAGTATCGAGTTGATCATTAAACATGAAGAAATAACCAATTTCATCGTTTGGTTTATGTTTTACACGCGTTTTAAATTTTATTGCCGAAATCGCTTTTTCTCGCCGAGATAAGCACGTTTTCTGAAATGCCGCTCTCCCGTCACTCTGGTTAAAGTGTTATGAAAAAAAAGGCTGTTGGGGGCTAGGGAGTATCGAGTTGATCATTATACATGAAGAAATAACCAATTTCATCGTTTGGTTTATGTTTTACACGCGTTTTAAATTGTATTGCCGAAATCGCTTTTTCTCGCCGAGATAAGCACGTTTTCTGAAATGCCGCTCTCCCGTCACTCTGGTTAAAGTGTTATGAAAAAAAAGGCTGTTGGGGGCTAGGGAGTATCGAGTTGATCATTATACATGAAGAAATAACCAATTTCATCGTTTGGTTTATGTTTTACACGCGTTTTAAATTTTGTTGCCGAAATCGCTTTATCTCGCCGAGATAAGCACGTTTTCTGAAATGCCGCTCTCCCGTCACTCTGGTTAAAGTGTTATGAAAAAAAAGGCTGTTGGGGGCTAGGGAGTATCGAGTTGATCATTATACATGAAGAAATAACCAATTTCATCGTTTGGTTTATGTTTTACACGCGTTTTAAATTTTATTGCCGAAATCGCTTTTTCTCGCCGAGATAAGCACGTTTTCTGAAATGCCGCTCTCCCGTCACTCTGGTTAAAGTGTTATGAAAAAAAAGGCTGTTGGGGGCTAGGGAGTATCGAGTTGATCATTATACATGAAGAAATAACCAATTTCATCGTTTGGTTTATGTTTTACACGCGTTTTAAATTTTATTGCCGAAATCGCTTTTTCTCGCCGAGATAAGCACGTTTTCTGAAATGCCGCTCTCCCGTCACTCTGGTTAAAGTGTTATGAAAAAAAAGGCTGTTGGGGGCTAGGGAGTATCGAGTTGATCATTATACATGAAGAAATAACCAATTTCATCGTTTGGTTTATGTTTTACACGCGTTTTAAATTTTATTGCCGAAATCGCTTTTTCTCACCGAGATAAGCACGTTTTCTGAAATGCCGCTCTCCCGTCACTCTGGTTAAAGTGTTATGAAAAAAAAGGCTGTTGGGGGCTAGGGAGTATCGAGTTGATCATTATACATGAAGAAATGACCAATTTCATCGTTTGGTTTATGTTTTACACGCGTTTTAAATTTTATTGCCGAAATCGCTTTTTCTCGCCGAGATAAGCACGTTTTCTGAAATGCCGCTCTCCCGTCACTCTGGTTAAAGTGTTATGAAAAAAAAGGCTGTTGGGGGCTAGGGAGTATCGAGTTGATCATTATACATGAAGAAATAACCAATTTCATCGTTTGGTTTATGTTTTACACGCGTTTTAAATTTTATTGCCGAAATCGCTTTTTCTCGCCGAGATAAGCACGTTTTCTGAAATGCCGCTCTCCTGTCACTCTGGTTAAAGTGTTATGAAAAAAAAGGCTGTTGGGGGCTAGGGAGTATCGAGTTGATCATTATACATGAAGAAATAACCAATTTCATCGTTTGGTTTATGTTTTACACGCGTTTTAAATTTTATTGCCGAAATCGCTTTTTCTCGCCGAGATAAGCACGTTTTCTGAAATGCCGCTCTCCCGTCACTCTGGTTAAAGTGTTATGAAAAAAAAGGCTGTTGGGGGCTAGGGAGTATCGAGTTGATCATTATACATGAAGAAATAACCAATTTCATCGTTTGGTTTATGTTTTACACGCGTTTTAAATTTTATTGCCGAAATCGCTTTTTCTCGCCGAGATAAGCACGTTTTCTGAAATGCCGCTCTCCCGTCACTCTGGTTAAAGTGTTATGAAAAAAAAGGCTGTTGGGGGCTAGGGAGTATCGAGTTGATCATTATACATGAAGAAATAACCAATTTCATCGTTTGGTTTATGTTTTACACGCGTTTTAAATTTTATTGCCGAAATCGCTTTTTCTCGCCGAGATAAGCACGTTTTCTGAAATGCCGCTCTCCCGTCACTCTGGTTAAAGTGTTATGAAAAAAAAAGGCTGTTGGGGGCTAGGGAGTATCGAGTTGATCATTATACATGAAGAAATAACCAATTTCATCGTTTGGTTTATGTTTTACACGCGTTTTAAATTTTATTGCCGAAATCGCTTTTTCTCGCCGAGATAAGCACGTTTTCTGAAATGCCGCTCTCCCGTCACTCTGGTTAAAGTGTTATGAAAAAAAAGGCTGTTGGGGGCTAGGGAGTATCGAGTTGATCATTATACATGAAGAAATAACCAATTTCATCGTTTGGTTTATGTTTTACACGCGTTTTAAATTTTATTGCCGAAATCGCTTTTTCTCGCCGAGATAAGCACGTTTTCTGAAATGCCGCTCTCCCGTCACTCTGGTTAAAGTGTTATGAAAAAAAAGGCTGTTGGGGGCTAGGGAGTATCGAGTTGATCATTATACATGAAGAAATAACCAATTTCATCGTTTGGTTTATGTTTTACACGCGTTTTAAATTTTATTGCCGAAATCGCTTTTTCTCGCCAAGCACGTTTTCTGAAATGCCGCTCTCCCGTCACTCTGGTTAAAGTGTTATGAAAAAAAAGGCTGTTGGGGGCTAGGGAGTATCGAGTTGATCATTATACATGAAGAAATAACCAATTTCATCGTTTGGTTTATGTTTTACACGCGTTTTAAATTTTATTGCCGAAATCGCTTTTTCTCGCCGAGATAAGCACGTTTTCTGAAATGCCGCTCTCCCGTCACTCTGGTTAAAGTGTTGTGAAAAAAAAGGCTGTTGGGGGCTAGGGAGTATCGAGTTGATCATTATACATGAAGAAATAACCAATTTCATCGTTTGGTTAATGTTTTACACGCGTTTTAAATTTTATTGCCGAAATCGCTTTTTCTCGCCGAGATAAGCACGTTTTCTGAAATGCCGCTCTCCCGTCACTCTGGTTAAAGTGTTATGAAAAAAAAAAGGCTGTTGGGGGCTAGGGAGTATCGAGTTGATCATTATACATGAAGAAATAACCAATTTCATCGTTTGGTTTATGTTTTACACGCGTTTTAAATTTTATTGCCGAAATCGCTTTTTCTCGCCGAGATAAGCACGTTTTCTGAAATGCCGCTCTCCCGTCACTCTGGTTAAAGTGTTATGAAAAAAAAGGCTGTTGGGGGCTAGGGAGTATCGAGTTGATCATTATACATGAAGAAACAACCAATTTCATCGTTTGGTTTATGTTTTACACGCGTTTTAAATTTTATTGCCGAAATCGCTTTTTCTCGCCGAGATAAGCACGTTTTCTGAAATGCCGCTCTCCCGTCACTCTGGTTAAAGTGTTATGAAAAAAAAGGCTGTTGGGGGCTAGGGAGTATCGAGTTGATCATTATACATGAAGAAATAACCAATTTCATCGTTTGGTTTATGTTTTACACGCGTTTTAAATTTTATTGCCGAAATCGCTTTTTCTCGCCGAGATAAGCACGTTTTCTGAAATGCCGCTCTCCCGTCACTCTGGTTAAAGTGTTATGAAAAAAAAGGCTGTTGGGGGCTAGGGAGTATCGAGTTGATCATTATACATGAAGATTTAACTAATTTCATCGTTTGGTTTATGTTTTACACGCGTTTTAAATTTTATTGCCGAAATCGCTTTTTCTCGCCGAGATAAGCACGTTTTCTGAAATGCCGCTCTCCCGTCACTCTGGTTAAAGTGTTATGAAAAAAAAGGCTGTTGGGGGCTAGGGAGTATCGAGTTGATCATTATACATGAAGAAATAACCAATTTCATCGTTTGGTTTATGTTTTACACGCGTTTTAAATTTTATTGCCGAAATCGCTTTTTCTCGCCGAGATAAGCACGTTTTCTGAAATGCCGCTCTCCCGTCACTCTGGTTAAAGTGTTATGAAAAAAAAGGCTGTTGGGGGCTAGGGAGTATCGAGTTGATCATTATACATGAGGAAATAACCAATTTCATCGTTTGGTTTATGTTTTACACGCGTTTTAAATTTTATTGCCGAAATCGCTTTTTCTCGCCGAGATAAGCACGTTTTCTGAAATGCCGCTCTCCCGTCACTCTGGTTAAAGTGTTATGAAAAAAAAGGCTGTTGGGGGCTAGGGAGTATCGAGTTGATCATTATACATGAAGAAATAACCAATTTCATCGTTTGGTTTATGTTTTACACGCGTTTTAAATTTTATTGCCGAAATCGCTTTTTCTCACCGAGATAAGCACGTTTTCTGAAATGCCGCTCTCCCGTCACTCTGGTTAAAGTGTTATGAAAAAAAAGGCTGTTGGGGGCTAGGGAGTATCGAGTTGATCATTATACATGAAGAAATGACCAATTTCATCGTTTGGTTTATGTTTTACACGCGTTTTAAATTTTATTGCCGAAATCGCTTTTTCTCGCCGAGATAAGCACGTTTTCTGAAATGCCGCTCTCCCGTCACTCTGGTTAAAGTGTTATGAAAAAAAAGGCTGTTGGGGGCTAGGGAGTATCGAGTTGATCATTATACATGAAGAAATAACCAATTTCATCGTTTGGTTTATGTTTTACACGCGTTTTAAATTTTATTGCCGAAATCGCTTTTTCTCGCCGAGATAAGCACGTTTTCTGAAATGCCGCTCTCCCGTCACTCTGGTTAAAGTGTTATGAAAAAAAAGGCTGTTGGGGGCTAGGGAGTATCGAGTTGATCATTATACATGAAGAAATAACCAATTTCATCGTTTGGTTTATGTTTTACACGCGTTTTAAATTTTATTGCCGAAATCGCTTTTTCTCGCCGAGATAAGCACGTTTTCTGAAATGCCGCTCTCCCGTCACTCTGGTTAAAGTGTTATGAAAAAAAAGGCTGTTGGGGGCTAGGGAGTATCGAGTTGATCATTATACATGAAGAAATAACCAATTTCATCGTTTGGTTTATGTTTTACACGCGTTTTAAATTTTATTGCCGAAATCGCTTTTTCTCGCCGAGATAAGCACGTTTTCTGAAATGCCGCTCTCCCGTCACTCTGGTTAAAGTGTTATGAAAAAAAAGGCTGTTGGGGGCTAGGGAGTATCGAGTTGATCATTATACATGAAGAAATAACCAATTTCATCGTTTGGTTTATGTTTTACACGCGTTTTAAATTTTATTGCCGAAATCGCTTTTTCTCGCCGAGATAAGCACGTTTTCTGAAATGCCGCTCTCCCGTCACTCTGGTTAAAGTGTTATGAAAAAAAAGGCTGTTGGGGGCCAGGGAGTATCGAGTTGATCATTATACATGAAGAAATAACCAATTTCATCGTTTGGTTTATGTTTTACACGCGTTTTAAATTTTATTGCCGAAATCGCTTTTTCTCGCCGAGATAAGCACGTTTTCTGAAATGCCGCTCTCCCGTCACTCTGGTTAAAGTGTTATGAAAAAAAAGGCTGTTGGGGGCTAGGGAGTATCGAGTTGATCATTATACATGAAGAAATAACCAATTTCATCATTTGGTTTATGTTTTACACGCGTTTTAAATTTTATTGCCGAAATCGCTTTTTCTCGCCGAGATAAGCACGTTTTCTGAAATGCCGCTCTCCCGTCACTCTGGTTAAAGTGTTATGAAAAAAAAGGCTGTTGGGGGCTAGGGAGTATCGAGTTGTTCATTATACATGAAGAAATAACCAATTTCATCGTTTGGTTTATGTTTTACACGCGTTTTAAATTTTATTGCCGAAATCGCTTTTTCTCGCCGAGATAAGCACGTTTTCTGAAATGCCGCTCTCCCGTCACTCTGGTTAAAGTGTTATGAAAAAAAAGGCTGTTGGGGGCTAGGGAGTATCGAGTTGATCATTATACATGAAGAAATAACCAATTTCATCGTTTGGTTTATGTTTTACACGCGTTTTAAATTTTATTGCCGAAATCGCTTTTTCTCGCCGAGATAAGCACGTTTTCTGAAATGCCGCTCTCCCGTCACTCTGGTTAAAGTGTTATGAAAAAAAAGGCTGTTGGGGGCTAGGGAGTATCGAGTTGATCATTATACATGAAGAAATAACCAATTTCATCGTTTGGTTTATGTTTTACACGCGTTTTAAATTTTATTGCCGAAATCGCTTTTTCTCGCCGAGATAAGCACGTTTTCTGAAATGCCGCTCTCCCGTCACTCTGGTTAAAGTGTTATGAAAAAAAAGGCTGTTGGGGGCTAGGGAGTATCGAGTTGATCATTATACATGAAGAAATAACCAATTTCATCGTTTGGTTTATGTTTTACACGCGTTTTAAATTTTATTGCCGAAATCGCTTTTTCTCGCCGAGATAAGCACGTTTTCTGAAATGCCGCTCTCCCGTCACTCTGGTTAAAGTGTTATGAAAAAAAAGGCTGTTGGGGGCTAGGGAGTATCGAGTTGATCATTATACATGAAGAAATAACCAATTTCATCGTTTGGTTTATGTTTTACACGCGTTTTAAATTTTATTGCCGAAATCGCTTTTTCTCGCCGAGATAAGCACGTTTTCTGAAATGCCGCTCTCCCGTCACTCTGGTTAAAGTGTTATGAAAAAAAAGGCTGTTGGGGGCTAGGGAGTATCGAGTTGATCATTATACATGAAGAAATAACCAATTTCATCGTTTGGTTTATGTTTTACACGCGTTTTAAATTTTATTGCCGAAATCGCTTTTTCTCGCCGAGATAAGCACGTTTTCTGAAATGCCGCTCTCCTGTCACTCTGGTTAAAGTGTTATGAAAAAAAAGGCTGTTGGGGGCTAGGGAGTATCGAGTTGATCATTATACATGAAGAAATAACCAATTTCATCGTTTGGTTTATGTTTTACACGCGTTTTAAATTTTATTGCCGAAATCGCTTTTTCTCGCCGAGATAAGCACGTTTTCTGAAATGCCGCTCTCCCGTCACTCTGGTTAAAGTGTTATGAAAAAAAAGGCTGTTGGGGGCTAGGGAGTATCGAGTTGATCATTATACATGAAGAAATAACCAATTTCATCGTTTGGTTTATGTTTTACACGCGTTTTAAATTTTATTGCCGAAATCGCTTTTTCTCGCCGAGATAAGCACGTTTTCTGAAATGCCGCTCTCCCGTCACTCTGGTTAAAGTGTTATGAAAAAAAAGGCTGTTGGGGGCTAGGGAGTATCGAGTTGATCATTATACATGAAGAAATAACCAATTTCATCGTTTGGTTTATGTTTTACACGCGTTTTAAATTTTATTGCCGAAATCGCTTTTTCTCGCCGAGATAAGCACGTTTTCTGAAATGCCGCTCTCCCGTCACTCTGGTTAAAGTGTTATGAAAAAAAAGGCTGTTGGGGGCTAGGGAGTATCGAGTTGATCATTATACATGAATAACAATTTCATCGTTTGGTTTATGTTTTACACGCGTTTTAAATTTTATTGCCGAAATCGCTTTTTCTCGCCGAGATAAGCACGTTTTCTGAAATGCCGCTCTCCCGTCACTCTGGTTAAAGTGTTATGAAAAAAAAGGCTGTTGGGGGCTAGGGAGTATCGAGTTGATCATTATACATGAAGAAATAACCAATTTCATCGTTTGGTTTATGTTTTACACGCGTTTTAAATTTTATTGCCGAAATCGCTTTTTCTCGCCGAGATAAGCACGTTTTCTGAAATGCCGCTCTCCCGTCACTCTGGTTAAAGTGTTATGAAAAAAAAGGCTGTTGGGGGCTAGGGAGTATCGAGTTGATCATTATACATGAAGAAATAACCAATTTCATCGTTTGGTTTATGTTTTACACGCGTTTTAAATTTTATTGCCGAAATCGCTTTTTCTCGCCGAGATAAGCACGTTTTCTGAAATGCCGCTCTCCCGTCACTCTGGTTAAAGTGTTATGAAAAAAAAGGCTGTTGGGGGCTAGGGAGTATCGAGTTGATCATTATACATGAAGAAATAACCAATTTCATCGTTTGGTTTATGTTTTACACGCGTTTTAAATTTTATTGCCGAAATCGCTTTTTCTCGCCGAGATAAGCACGTTTTCTGAAATGCCGCTCTCCCGTCACTCTGGTTAAAGTGTTATGAAAAAAAAGGCTGTTGGGGGCTAGGGAGTATCGAGTTGATCATTATACATGAAGAAATAACCAATTTCATCGTTTGGTTTATGTTTTACACGCGTTTTAAATTTTATTGCCGAAATCGCTTTTTCTCGCCGAGATAAGCACGTTTTCTGAAATGCCGCTCTCCCGTCACTCTGGTTAAAGTGTTATGAAAAAAAAGGCTGTTGGGGGCTAGGGAGTATCGAGTTGATCATTATACATGAAGAAATAACCAATTTCATCGTTTGGTTTATGTTTTACACGCGTTTTAAATTTTATTGCCGAAATCGCTTTTTCTCGCCGAGATAAGCACGTTTTCTGAAATGCCGCTCTCCCGTCACTCTGGTTAAAGTGTTATGAAAAAAAAGGCTGTTGGGGGCTAGGGAGTATCGAGTTGATCATTATACATGAAGAAATAACCAATTTCATCGTTTGGTTTATGTTTTACACGCGTTTTAAATTTTATTGCCGAAATCGCTTTTTCTCGCCGAGATAAGCACGTTTTCTGAAATGCCGCTCTCCCGTCACTCTGGTTAAAGTGTTATGAAAAAAAAGGCTGTTGGGGGCTAGGGAGTATCGAGTTGATCATTATACATGAAGAAATAACCAATTTCATCGTTTGGTTTATGTTTTACACGCGTTTTAAATTTTATTGCCGAAATCGCTTTTTCTCGCCGAGATAAGCACGTTTTCTGAAATGCCGCTCTCCCGTCACTCTGGTTAAAGTGTTATGAAAAAAAAGGCTGTTGGGGGCTAGGGAGTATCGAGTTGATCATTATACATGAAGAAATAACCAATTTCATCGTTTGGTTTATGTTTTACACGCGTTTTAAATTTTATTGCCGAAATCGCTTTTTCTCGCCGAGATAAGCACGTTTTCTGAAATGCCGCTCTCCCGTCACTCTGGTTAAAGTGTTATGAAAAAAAAGGCTGTTGGGGGCTAGGGAGTATCGAGTTGATCATTATACATGAAGAAATAACCAATTTCATCGTTTGGTTTATGTTTTACACGCGTTTTAAATTTTATTGCCGAAATCGCTTTTTCTCGCCGAGATAAGCACGTTTTCTGAAATGCCGCTCTCCCGTCACTCTGGTTAAAGTGTTATGAAAAAAAAGGCTGTTGGGGGCTAGGGAGTATCGAGTTGATCATTATACATGAAGAAATAACCAATTTCATCGTTTGGTTTATGTTTTACACGCGTTTTAAATTTTATTGCCGAAATCGCTTTTTCTCGCCGAGATAAGCACGTTTTCTGAAATGCCGCTCTCCCGTCACTCTGGTTAAAGTGTTATGAAAAAAAAGGCTGTTGGGGGCTAGGGAGTATCGAGTTGATCATTATACATGAAGAAATAACCAATTTCATCGTTTGGTTTATGTTTTACACGCGTTTTAAATTTTATTGCCGAAATCGCTTTTTCTCGCCGAGATAAGCACGTTTTCTGAAATGCCGCTCTCCCGTCACTCTGGTTAAAGTGTTATGAAAAAAAAGGCTGTTGGGGGCTAGGGAGTATCGAGTTGATCATTATACATGAAGAAATAACCAATTTCATCGTTTGGTTTATGTTTTACACGCGTTTTAAATTTTATTGCCGAAATCGCTTTTTCTCGCCGAGATAAGCACGTTTTCTGAAATGCCGCTCTCCCGTCACTCTGGTTAAAGTGTTATGAAAAAAAAGGCTGTTGGGGGCTAGGGAGTATCGAGTTGATCATTATACATGAAGAAATAACCAATTTCATCGTTTGGTTTATGTTTTACACGCGTTTTAAATTTTATTGCCGAAATCGCTTTTTCTCGCCGAGATAAGCACGTTTTCTGAAATGCCGCTCTCCCGTCACTCTGGTTAAAGTGTTATGAAAAAAAAGGCTGTTGGGGGCTAGGGAGTATCGAGTTGATCATTATACATGAAGAAATAACCAATTTCATCGTTTGGTTTATGTTTTACACGCGTTTTAAATTTTATTGCCGAAATCGCTTTTTCTCGCCGAGATAAGCACGTTTTCTGAAATGCCGCTCTCCCGTCACTCTGGTTAAAGTGTTATGAAAAAAAAGGCTGTTGGGGGCTAGGGAGTATCGAGTTGATCATTATACATGAAGAAATAACCAATTTCATCGTTTGGTTTATGTTTTACACGCGTTTTAAATTTTATTGCCGAAATCGCTTTTTCTCGCCGAGATAAGCACGTTTTCTGAAATGCCGCTCTCCCGTCACTCTGGTTAAAGTGTTATGAAAAAAAAGGCTGTTGGGGGCTAGGGAGTATCGAGTTGATCATTATACATGAAGAAATAACCAATTTCATCGTTTGGTTTATGTTTTACACGCGTTTTAAATTTTATTGCCGAAATCGCTTTTTCTCGCCGAGATAAGCACGTTTTCTGAAATGCCGCTCTCCCGTCACTCTGGTTAAAGTGTTATGAAAAAAAAGGCTGTTGGGGGCTAGGGAGTATCGAGTTGATCATTATACATGAAGAAATAACCAATTTCATCGTTTGGTTTATGTTTTACACGCGTTTTAAATTTTATTGCCGAAATCGCTTTTTCTCGCCGAGATAAGCACGTTTTCTGAAATGCCGCTCTCCCGTCACTCTGGTTAAAGTGTTATGAAAAAAAAGGCTGTTGGGGGCTAGGGAGTATCGAGTTGATCATTATACATGAAGAAATAACCAATTTCATCGTTTGGTTTATGTTTTACACGCGTTTTAAATTTTATTGCCGAAATCGCTTTTTCTCGCCGAGATAAGCACGTTTTCTGAAATGCCGCTCTCCCGTCACTCTGGTTAAAGTGTTATGAAAAAAAAGGCTGTTGGGGGCTAGGGAGTATCGAGTTGATCATTATACATGAAGAAATAACCAATTTCATCGTTTGGTTTATGTTTTACACGCGTTTTAAATTTTATTGCCGAAATCGCTTTTTCTCGCCGAGATAAGCACGTTTTCTGAAATGCCGCTCTCCCGTCACTCTGGTTAAAGTGTTATGAAAAAAAAGGCTGTTGGGGGCTAGGGAGTATCGAGTTGATCATTATACATGAAGAAATAACCAATTTCATCGTTTGGTTTATGTTTTACACGCGTTTTAAATTTTATTGCCGAAATCGCTTTTTCTCGCCGAGATAAGCACGTTTTCTGAAATGCCGCTCTCCCGTCACTCTGGTTAAAGTGTTATGAAAAAAAAGGCTGTTGGGGGCTAGGGAGTATCGAGTTGATCATTATACATGAAGAAATAACCAATTTCATCGTTTGGTTTATGTTTTACACGCGTTTTAAATTTTATTGCCGAAATCGCTTTTTCTCGCCGAGATAAGCACGTTTTCTGAAATGCCGCTCTCCCGTCACTCTGGTTAAAGTGTTATGAAAAAAAAGGCTGTTGGGGGCTAGGGAGTATCGAGTTGATCATTATACATGAAGAAATAACCAATTTCATCGTTTGGTTTATGTTTTACACGCGTTTTAAATTTTATTGCCGAAATCGCTTTTTCTCGCCGAGATAAGCACGTTTTCTGAAATGCCGCTCTCCCGTCACTCTGGTTAAAGTGTTATGAAAAAAAAGGCTGTTGGGGGCTCGGGAGTATCGAGTTGATCATTATACATGAAGAAATAACCAATTTCATCGTTTGGTTTATGTTTTACACGCGTTTTAAATTTTATTGCCGAAATCGCTTTTTCTCGCCGAGATAAGCACGTTTTCTGAAATGCCGCTCTCCCGTCACTCTGGTTAAAGTGTTATGAAAAAAAAGGCTGTTGGGGGCTAGGGAGTATCGAGTTGATCATTATACATGAAGAAATAACCAATTTCATCGTTTGGTTCATGTTTTACACGCGTTTTAAATTTTATTGCCGAAATCGCTTTTTCTCGCCGAGATAAGCACGTTTTCTGAAATGCCGCTCTCCCGTCACTCTGGTTAAAGTGTTATGAAAAAAAAGGCTGTTGGGGGCTAGGGAGTATCGAGTTGATCATTATACATGAAGAAATAACCAATTTCATCGTTTGGTTTATGTTTTACACGCGTTTTAAATTTTATTGCCGAAATCGCTTTTTCTCGCCGAGATAAGCACGTTTTCTGAAATGCCGCTCTCCCGTCACTCTGGTTAAAGTGTTATGAAAAAAAAGGCTGTTGGGGGCTAGGGAGTATCGAGTTGATCATTATACATGAAGAAATAACCAATTTCATCGTTTGGTTTATGTTTTACACGCGTTTTAAATTTTATTGCCGAAATCGCTTTTTCTCGCCGAGATAAGCACGTTTTCTGAAATGCCGCTCTCCCGTCACTCTGGTTAAAGTGTTATGAAAAAAAAGGCTGTTGGGGGCTAGGGAGTATCGAGTTGATCATTATACATGAAGAAATAACCAATTTCATCGTTTGGTTTATGTTTTACACGCGTTTTAAATTTTATTGCCGAAATCGCTTTTTCTCGCCGAGATAAGCACGTTTTCTGAAATGCCGCTCTCCCGTCACTCTGGTTAAAGTGTTATGAAAAAAAAGGCTGTTGGGGGCTAGGGAGTATCGAGTTGATCATTATACATGAAGAAATAACCAATTTCATCGTTTGGTTTATGTTTTACACGCGTTTTAAATTTTATTGCCGAAATCGCTTTTTCTCGCCGAGATAAGCACGTTTTCTGAAATGCCGCTCTCCCGTCACTCTGGTTAAAGTGTTATGAAAAAAAAGGCTGTTGGGGGCTAGGGAGTATCGAGTTGATCATTATACATGAAGAAATAACCAATTTCATCGTTTGGTTTATGTTTTACACGCGTTTTAAATTTTATTGCCGAAATCGCTTTTTCTCGCCGAGATAAGCACGTTTTCTGAAATGCCGCTCTCCCGTCACTCTGGTTAAAGTGTTATGAAAAAAAAGGCTGTTGGGGGCTAGGGAGTATCGAGTTGATCATTATACATGAAGAAATAACCAATTTCATCGTTTGGTTTATGTTTTACACGCGTTTTAAATTTTATTGCCGAAATCGCTTTTTCTCGCCGAGATAAGCACGTTTTCTGAAATGCCGCTCTCCCGTCACTCTGGTTAAAGTGTTATGAAAAAAAAGGCTGTTGGGGGCTAGGGAGTATCGAGTTGATCATTATACATGAAGAAATAACCAATTTCATCGTTTGGTTTATGTTTTACACGCGTTTTAAATTTTATTGCCGAAATCGCTTTTTCTCGCCGAGATAAGCACGTTTTCTGAAATGCCGCTCTCCCGTCACTCTGGTTAAAGTGTTATGAAAAAAAAGGCTGTTGGGGGCTAGGGAGTATCGAGTTGATCATTATACATGAAGAAATAACCAATTTCATCGTTTGGTTTATGTTTTACACGCGTTTTAAATTTTATTGCCGAAATCGCTTTTTCTCGCCGAGATAAGCACGTTTTCTGAAATGCCGCTCTCCCGTCACTCTGGTTAAAGTGTTATGAAAAAAAAGGCTGTTGGGGGCTCGGGAGTATCGAGTTGATCATTATACATGAAGAAATAACCAATTTCATCGTTTGGTTTATGTTTTACACGCGTTTTAAATTTTATTGCCGAAATCGCTTTTTCTCGCCGAGATAAGCACGTTTTCTGAAATGCCGCTCTCCCGTCACTCTGGTTAAAGTGTTATGAAAAAAAAGGCTGTTGGGGGCTAGGGAGTATCGAGTTGATCATTATACATGAAGAAATAACCAATTTCATCGTTTGGTTTATGTTTTACACGCGTTTTAAATTTTATTGCCGAAATCGCTTTTTCTCGCCGAGATAAGCACGTTTTCTGAAATGCCGCTCTCCCGTCACTCTGGTTAAAGTGTTATGAAAAAAAAGGCTGTTGGGGGCTAGGGAGTATCGAGTTGATCATTATACATGAAGAAATAACCAATTTCTTCGTTTGGTTTATGTTTTACACGCGTTTTAAATTTTATTGCCGAAATCGCTTTTTCTCGCCGAGATACACGTTTTCTGAAATGCCGCTCTCCCGTCACTCTGGTTAAAGTGTTATGAAAAAAAAGGCTGTTGGGGGCTAGGGAGTATCGAGTTGATCATTATACACGAAGAAATAACCAATTTCATCGTTTGGTTTATGTTTTACACGCGTTTTAAATTTTATTGCCGAAATCGCTTTTTCTCGCCGAGATAAGCACGTTTTCTGAAATGCGGCTCTCCCGTCACTCTGGTTAAAGTGTTATGAAAAAAAAGGCTGTTGGGGGCTAGGGAGTATCGAGTTGATCATTATACATGAAGAAATAACCAATTTCATCGTTTGGTTTATGTTTTACACGCGTTTTAAATTTTATTGCCGAAATCGCTTTTTCTCGCCGAGATAAGCACGTTTTCTGAAATGCCGCTCTCCCGTCACTCTGGTTAAAGTGTTATGAAAAAAAAGGCTGTTGGGGGCTAGGGAGTATCGAGTTGATCATTATACATGAAGAAATAACCAATTTCATCGTTTGGTTTATGTTTTACACGCGTTTTAAATTTTATTGCCGAAATCGCTTTTTCTCGCCGAGATAAGCACGTTTTCTGAAATGCCGCTCTCCCGTCACTCTGGTTAAAGTGTTATGAAAAAAAAGGCTGTTGGGGGCTAGGGAGTATCGAGTTGATCATTATACATGAAGAAATAACCAATTTCATCGTTTGGTTTATGTTTTACACGCGTTTTAAATTTTATTGCCGAAATCGCTTTTTCTCGCCGAGATAAGCACGTTTTCTGAAATGCCGCTCTCCCGTCACTCTGGTTAAAGTGTTATGAAAAAAAAGGCTGTTGGGGGCTAGGGAGTATCGAGTTGATCATTATACATGAAGAAATAACCAATTTCATCGTTTGGTTTATGTTTTACACGCGTTTTAAATTTTATTGCCGAAATCGCTTTTTCTCGCCGAGATAAGCACGTTTTCTGAAATGCCGCTCTCCCGTCACTCTGGTTAAAGTGTTATGAAAAAAAAGGCTGTTGGGGGCTAGGGAGTATCGAGTTGATCATTATACATGAAGAAATAACCAATTTCATCTTTTGGTTTATGTTTTACACGCGTTTTAAATTTTATTGCCGAAATCGCTTTTTCTCGCCGAGATAAGCACGTTTTCTGAAATGCCGCTCTCCCGTCACTCTGGTTAAAGTGTTATGAAAAAAAAGGCTGTTGGGGGCTAGGGAGTATCGAGTTGATCATTATACATGAAGAAATAACCAATTTCATCGTTTGGTTTATGTTTTACACGCGTTTTAAATTTTATTGCCGAAATCGCTTTTTCTCGCCGAGATAAGCACGTTTTCTGAAATGCCGCTCTCCCGTCACTCTGGTTAAAGTGTTATGAAAAAAAAGGCTGTTGGGGGCTAGGGAGTATCGAGTTGATCATTATACATGAAGAAATAACCAATTTCATCGTTTGGTTTATGTTTTACACGCGTTTTAAATTTTATTGCCGAAATCGCTTTTTCTCGCCGAGATAAGCACGTTTTCTGAAATGCCGCTCTCCCGTCACTCTGGTTAAAGTGTTATGAAAAAAAAGGCTGTTGGGGGCTAGGGAGTATCGAGTTGATCATTATACATGAAGAAATAACCAATTTCATCGTTTGGTTTATGTTTTACACGCGTTTTAAATTTTATTGCCGAAATCGCTTTTTCTCGCCGAGATAAGCACGTTTTCTGAAATGCCGCTCTCCCGTCACTCTGGTTAAAGTGTTATGAAAAAAAAGGCTGTTGGGGGCTAGGGAGTATCGAGTTGATCATTATACATGAAGAAATAACCAATTTCATCGTTTGGTTTATGTTTTACACGCGTTTTAAATTTTATTGCCGAAATCGCTTTTTCTCGCCGAGATAAGCACGTTTTCTGAAATGCCGCTCTCCCGTCACTCTGGTTAAAGTGTTATGAAAAAAAGGCTGTTGGGGGCTAGGGAGTATCGAGTTGATCATTATACATGAAGAAATAACCAATTTCATCGTTTGGTTTATGTTTTACACGCGTTTTAAATTTTATTGCCGAAATCGCTTTTTCTCGCCGAGATAAGCACGTTTTCTGAAATGCCGCTCTCCCGTCACTCTGGTTAAAGTGTTATGAAAAAAAAGGCTGTTGGGGGCTAGGGAGTATCGAGTTGATCATTATACATGAAGAAATAACCAATTTCATCGTTTGGTTTATGTTTTACACGCGTTTTAAATTTTATTGCCGAAATCGCTTTTTCTCGCCGAGATAAGCACGTTTTCTGAAATGCCGCTCTCCCGTCACTCTGGTTAAAGTGTTATGAAAAAAAAGGCTGTTGGGGGCTAGGGAGTATCGAGTTGATCATTATACATGAAGAAATAACCAATTTCATCGTTTGGTTTATGTTTTACAGGCGTTTTAAATATTATTGCCGAAATCGCTTTTTCTCGCCGAGATAAGCACGTTTTCTGAAATGCCGCTCTCCCGTCACTCTGGTTAAAGTGTTATGAAAAAAAAGGCTGTTGGGGGCTAGGGAGTATCGAGTTGATCATTATACATGAAGAAATAACCAATTTCATCGTTTGGTTTATGTTTTACACGCGTTTTAAATTTTATTGCCGAAATCGCTTTTTCTCGCCGAGATAAGCACGTTTTCTGAAATCCCGCTCTCCCGTCACTCTGGTTAAAGTGTTATGAAAAAAAAGGCTGTTGGGGGCTAGGGAGTATCGAGTTGATCATTATACATGAAGAAATAACCAATTTCATCGTTTGGTTTATGTTTTACACGCGTTTTAAATTTTATTGCCGAAATCGCTTTTTCTCGCCGAGATAAGCACGTTTTCTGAAATGCCGCTCTCCCGTCACTCTGGTTAAAGTGTTATGAAAAAAAAGGCTGTTGGGGGCTAGGGAGTATCGAGTTGATCATTATACATGAAGAAATAACCAATTTCATCGTTTGGTTTATGTTTTACACGCGTTTTAAATATTATTGCCGAAATCGCTTTTTCTCGCCGAGATAAGCACGTTTTCTGAAATGCCGCTCTCCCGTCACTCTGGTTAAAGTGTTATGAAAAAAAAGGCTGTTGGGGGCTAGGGAGTATCGAGTTGATCATTATACATGAAGAAATAACCAATTTCATCGTTTGGTTTATGTTTTACACGATGCTGAGCTCCAGCTGGAAGTGTAAAAAGAACCGGGCTGGTTAAAAAAAGAACCGGGCGACCCGGTAAAATTGCTTAGCCGGGGCTCTGGAAGCCTAACACGGCGTGATCTTGTCCAAAAAGCCGCTGCTGAGCTCCAGCTGGAAGTGTAAAAAGAACCGGGCTGGTTAAAAAAAAAGAACCGGGCGACCCGGTAAAATTGCTTAGCCGGGGCTCTGGAAGCCTAACACGGCGTGATCTTGTCCAAAAAGCCGCTGCTGAGCTCCAGCTGGAAGTGTAAAAAGAACCGGGCTGGTTAAAAAAAAGAACCGGGCGGCCCGGTAAAATTGCTTAGCCGGGGCTCTGGAAGCCTAACCCGGCGTGATACTGTGCAAAAAGCCGCTGCTGAGCTCCAGCTGGAAGTGTAAAAAAAACCGGGCTGGTTAAAAAAAAGAACCGGGCGACCCTGTAAAATTGCTTAGCCGGGGCTCTGGAAGCCTAACACGGCGTGATCTTGTCCAAAAACCCGCTGCTGAGCTCCAGCTGGAAGTGTAAAAAGAACCGGGCTGGTTAAAAAAAAGAACCGGGCGGGCCGGTAAAATTGCTTAGCCGGGGCTCTGGAAGCCTAACACGGCGTGATCTTGTCCAAAAAGCCGCTCGTGAGCTCCAGCTGGAAGTGTAAAAAGAACCGGGCTGGTTCAAAAAAAAGAACCGGGCGGCCCGGTAGAATTGCTTAGCCGAGGTCCTGGAAGCCTAACCCGGCGTGATCTTAGGCAAAAAGCCGCTGCTGAGCTCCAGCTGGAAGTGTAAAAAGAACCGGGCTGGTTCAAAAAAAGAACCGGGCGGCCCGGTAAAATTGCTTAGCCGGGGTCCTGGAAGCCTAACGCGGCGTGATCTTGCCCGAAAGTCGGCCTCTATACTTCCATATTAGGTACCAGGCGCTCAGAGCCAACTTGGCAAAAATTTTCTAAGTGCCCACGGCTCTGCGGGGATTTTGCGTCCGACCCGCGCCGGTTCTCCAGCCGGCCTAAAATAACGCAAAACCAGCCTCTCCCCCTGGAGCTCACAGCCAAAGGCGAAACTTTTCTAAGTGCCTACGGCTCTGCGGGCTTTTGAGTCCGCCCCGCGCCGGTTCGTCGGTCGGCCTCAAAAAGCGAAAAATCAGCCTCTCTCCCTGGAGCTCGACTCGAGTTGATCATTATACATGAAGAAATAACCAATTTCATCGTTTGGTTTATGTTTTACACGCGTTTTAAATTTTATTGCCGAAATGCTTTTTCTCGCCGAGATAAGCACGTTTTCTGAAATGCCGCTCTCCCGTCACTCTGGTTAAAGTGTTATGAAAAAAAAGGCTGTTGGGGGCTAGGGAGTATCGAGTTGATCATCTATACATGAAGAAATAACCAATTTCATCGTTTGGTTTATGTTTTACACGCGTTTTAAATTTTATTGCCGAAATCGCTTTTTCTCGCCGAGATAAGCACGTTTTCTGAAATGCCGCTCTCCCGTCACTCTGGTTAAAGTGTTATGAAAAAAAAGGCTGTTGGGGGCTAGGGAGTATCGAGTTGATCATTATACATGAAGAAATAACCAATTTCATCGTTTGGTTTATGTTTTACACGCGTTTTAAATTTTATTGCCGAAATCGCTTTTTCTCGCCGAGATAAGCACGTTTTCTGAAATGCCGCTCTCCCGTCACTCTGGTTAAAGTGTTATGAAAAAAAAGGCTGTTGGGGGCTAGGGAGTATCGAGTTGATCATTATACATGAAGAAATAACCAATTTCATCGTTTGGTTTATGTTTTACACGCGTTTTAAATTTTATTGCCGAAATCGCTTTTTCTCGCCGAGATAAGCACGTTTTCTGAAATGCCGCTCTCCCGTCACTCTGGTTAAAGTGTTATGAAAAAAAAGGCTGTTGGGGGCTAGGGAGTATCGAGTTGATCATTATACATGAAGAAATAACCAATTTCATCGTTTGGTTTATGTTTTACACGCGTTTTAAATTTTATTGCCGAAATCGCTTTTTCTCGCCGAGATAAGCACGTTTTCTGAAATGCCGCTCTCCCGTCACTCTGGTTAAAGTGTTATGAAAAAAAAGGCTGTTGGGGGCTAGGGAGTATCGAGTTGATCATTATACATGAAGAAATAACCAATTTCATCGTTTGGTTTATGTTTTATACGCGTTTTAAATTTTATTGCCGAAATCGCTTTTTCTCGCCGAGATAAGCACGTTTTCTGAAATGCCGCTCTCCCGTCACTCTGGTTAAAGTGTTATGAAAAAAAAGGCTGTTGGGGGCTAGGGAGTATCGAGTTGATCATTATACATGAAGAAATAACCAATTTCATCGTTTGGTTTATGTTTTACACGCGTTTTAAATTTTATTGCCGAAATCGCTTTTTCTCGCCGAGATAAGCACGTTTTCTGAAATGCCGCTCTCCCGTCACTCTGGTTAAAGTGTTATGAAAAAAAAGGATGTTGGGGGCTAGGGAGTATCGAGTTGATCATTATACATGAAGAAATAACCAATTTCATCGTTTGATTTATGTTTTACACGCGTTTTAAATTTTATTGCCGAAATCGCTTTTTCTCGCCGAGATAAGCACGTTTTCTGAAATGCCGCTCTCCCGTCACTCTGGTTAAAGTGTTATGAAAAAAAAGGCTGTTGGGGGCTAGGGAGTATCGAGTTGATCATTATACATGAAGAAATAACCAATTTCATCGTTTGGTTTATGTTTTACACGATGCTCAGCTCCAGCTGGAAGTGTAAAAAGAACCGGGCTGGTTAAAAAAAGAACCGGGCGACCCGGTAAAATTTCTTAGCCGGGGCTCTGGAAGCCTAACACGGCGTGATCTTGTCCAAAAAGCCGCTGCTGAGCTCCAGCTGGAAGTGTAAAAAGAACCGGGCTGGTTAAAAAAAAGAACCGGGCGACCCGGTAAAATTGCTTAGCCGGGGCTCTGGAAGCCTAACACGGCGTGATCTTGTCCAAAAAGCCGCTGCTGAGCTCCAGCTGGAAGTGTAAAAAGAACCGGGCTGGTTAAAAAAAAGAACCGGGCGGCCCGGTAAAATTGCTTAGCCGGGGCTCTGGAAGCCTAACCCGGCGTGATACTGTGCAAAAAGCCGCTGCTGAGCTCCAGCTGGAAGTGTAAAAAAAACCGGGCTGGTTAAAAAAAAGAACCGGGCGACCCTGTAAAATTGCTTAGCCGGGGCTCTGGAAGCCTAACACGGCGTGATCTTGTCCAAAAACCCGCTGCTGAGCTCCAGCTGGAAGTGTAAAAAGAACCGGGCTGGTTAAAAAAAAGAACCGGGCGGGCCGGTAAAATTGCTTAGCCGGGGCTCTGGAAGCCTAACACGGCGTGATCTTGTCCAAAAAGCCGCTCGTGAGCTCCAGCTGGAAGTGTAAAAAGAACCGGGCTGGTTCAAAAAAAGAACCGGGCGGCCCGGTAGAATTGCTTAGCCGAGGTCCTGGAAGCCTAACCCGGCGTGATCTTGCGCAAAAAGCCGCTGCTGAGCTCCAGCTGGAAGTGTAAAAAGAACCGGGCTGGTTCAAAAAAAGAACCGGGCGGCCCGGTAAAATTGCTTAGCCGGGGTCCTGGAAGCCTAACGCGGCGTGATCTTGCCCGAAAGTCGGCCTCTATACTTCCATATTAGGTACCAGGCGCTCAGAGCCAACTTGGCAAAAATTTTCTAAGTGCCCACGGCTCTGCGGGGATTGTGCGTCCGACACGCGCCGGTTCTCCAGCCGGCCTAAAATAACGCAAAACCAGCCTCTCCCCCTGGAGCTCACAGCCAAAGGCGAAACTTTTCTAAGTGCCTACGGCTCTGCGGGCTTTTGAGTCCGCCCCGCGCCGGTTCGTCGGTCGGCCTCAAAAAGCGAAAAATCAGCCTCTCTCCCTGGAGCTCGACTCGAGTTGATCATTATACATGAAGAAATAACCAATTTCATCGTTTGGTTTATGTTTTACACGCGTTTTAAATTTTATTGCCGAAATCGCTTTTTCTCGCCGAGATAAGCACGTTTTCTGAAATGCCGCTCTCCCGTCACTCTGGTTAAAGTGTTATGAAAAAAAAGGCTGTTGGGGGCTAGGGAGTATCGAGTTGATCATTATACATGAAGAAATAACCAATTTCATCGTTTGGTTTATGTTTTACACGCGTTTTAAATTTTATTGCCGAAATCGCTTTTTCTCGCCGAGATAAGCACGTTTTCTGAAATGCCGCTCTCCCGTCACTCTGGTTAAAGTGTTATGAAAAAAAAGGCTGTTGGGGGCTAGGGAGTATCGAGTTGATCATTATACATGAAGAAATAACCAATTTCATCGTTTGGTTTATGTTTTACACGCGTTTTAAATTTTATTGCCGAAATCGCTTTTTCTCGCCGAGATAAGCACGTTTTCTGAAATGCCGCTCTCCCGTCACTCTGGTTAAAGTGTTATGAAAAAAAAGGCTGTTGGGGGCTAGGGAGTATCGAGTTGATCATTATACATGAAGAAATAACCAATTTCATCGTTTGGTTTATGTTTTACACGCGTTTTAAATTTTATTGCCGAAATCGCTTTTTCACGCCGAGATAAGCACGTTTTCTGAAATGCCGCTCTCCCGTCACTCTGGTTAAAGTGTTATGAAAAAAAAGGCTGTTGGGGGCTAGGGAGTATCGAGTTGATCATTATACATGAAGAAATTACCAATTTCATCGTTTGGTTTATGTTTTACACGCGTTTTAAATGTTATTGCCGAAATCGCTTTTTCTCGCCGAGATAAGCACGTTTTCTGAAATGCCGCTCTCCCGTCACTCTGGTTAAAGTGTTATGAAAAAAAAGGCTGTTGGGGGCTAGGGAGTATCGAGTTGATCATTATACATGAAGAAATAACCAATTTCATCGTTTGGTTTATGTTTTACACGCGTTTTAAATTTTATTGCCGAAATCGCTTTTTCTCGCCGAGATAAGCACGTTTTCTGAAATGCCGCTCTCCCGTCACTCTGGTTAAAGTGTTATGAAAAAAAAAGGCTGTTGGGGGCTAGGGAGTATCGAGTTGATCATTATACATGAAGAAATAACCAATTTCATCGTTTGGTTTATGTTTTACACGCGTTTTAAATTTTATTGCCGAAATCGCTTTTTCTCGCCGAGATAAGCACGTTTTCTGAAATGCCGCTCTCCCGTCACTCTGGTTAAAGTGTTATGAAAAAAAAGGCTGTTGGGGGCTAGGGAGTATCGAGTTGATCATTATACATGAAGAAATAACCAATTTCATCGTTTGGTTTATGTTTTACACGCGTTTTAAATTTTATTGCCGAAATCGCTTTTTCTCGCCGAGATAAGCACGTTTTCTGAAATGCCGCTCTCCCGTCACTCTGGTTAAAGTGTTATGAAAAAAAAGGCTGTTGGGGGCTAGGGAGTATCGAGTTGATCATTATACATGAAGAAATAACCAATTTCATCGTTTGGTTTATGTTTTACACGCGTTTTAAATTTTATTGCCGAAATCGCTTTTTCTCGCCGAGATAAGCACGTTTTCTGAAATGCCGCTCTCCCGTCACTCTGGTTAAAGTGTTATGAAAAAAAAGGCTGTTGGGGGCTAGGGAGTATCGAGTTGATCATTATACATGAAGAAATAACCAATTTCATCGTTTGGTTTATGTTTTACACGCGTTTTAAATTTTATTGCCGAAATCGCTTTTTCTCGCCGAGATAAGCACGTTTTCTGAAATGCCGCTCTCCCGTCACTCTGGTTAAAGTGTTATGAAAAAAAAGGCTGTTGGGGGCTAGGGAGTATCGAGTTGATCATTATACATGAAGAAATAACCAATTTCATCGTTTGGTTTATGTTTTACACGCGTTTTAAATTTTATTGCCGAAATCGCTTTTTCTCGCCGAGATAAGCACGTTTTCTGAAATGCCGCTCTCCCGTCACTCTGGTTAAAGTGTTATGAAAAAAAAGGCTGTTGGGGGCTAGGGAGTATCGAGTTGATCATTATACATGAAGAAATAACCAATTTCATCGTTTGGTTTATGTTTTATACGCGTTTTAAATTTTATTGCCGAAATCGCTTTTTCTCGCCGAGATAAGCACGTTTTCTGAAATGCCGCTCTCCCGTCACTCTGGTTAAAGTGTTATGAAAAAAAAGGCTGTTGGGGGCTAGGGAGTATCGAGTTGATCATTATACATGAAGAAATAACCAATTTCATCGTTTGGTTTATGTTTTACACGCGTTTTAAATTTTATTGCCGAAATCGCTTTTTCTCGCCGAGATAAGCACGTTTTCTGAAATGCCGCTCTCCCGTCACTCTGGTTAAAGTGTTATGAAAAAAAAGGATGTTGGGGGCTAGGGAGTATCGAGTTGATCATTATACATGAAGAAATAACCAATTTCATCGTTTGATTTATGTTTTACACGCGTTTTAAATTTTATTGCCGAAATCGCTTTTTCTCGCCGAGATAAGCACGTTTTCTGAAATGCCGCTCTCCCGTCACTCTGGTTAAAGTGTTATGAAAAAAAAGGCTGTTGGGGGCTAGGGAGTATCGAGTTGATCATTATACATGAAGAAATAACCAATTTCATCGTTTGGTTTATGTTTTACACGATGCTCAGCTCCAGCTGGAAGTGTAAAAAGAACCGGGCTGGTTAAAAAAAGAACCGGGCGACCCGGTAAAATTTCTTAGCCGGGGCTCTGGAAGCCTAACACGGCGTGATCTTGTCCAAAAAGCCGCTGCTGAGCTCCAGCTGGAAGTGTAAAAAGAACCGGGCTGGTTAAAAAAAAGAACCGGGCGACCCGGTAAAATTGCTTAGCCGGGGCTCTGGAAGCCTAACACGGCGTGATCTTGTCCAAAAATCCGCTGCTGAGCTCCAGCTGGAAGTGTAAAAAGAACCGGGCTGGTTAAAAAAAAGAACCGGGCGGCCCGGTAAAATTGCTTAGCCGGGGCTCTGGAAGCCTAACCCGGCGTGATACTGTGCAAAAAGCCGCTGCTGAGCTCCAGCTGGAAGTGTAAAAAAAACCGGGCTGGTTAAAAAAAAGAACCGGGCGACCCTGTAAAATTGCTTAGCCGGGGCTCTGGAAGCCTAACACGGCGTGATCTTGTCCAAAAACCCGCTGCTGAGCTCCAGCTGGAAGTGTAAAAAGAACCGGGCTGGTTAAAAAAAAGAACCGGGCGGGCCGGTAAAATTGCTTAGCCGGGGCTCTGGAAGCCTAACACGGCGTGATCTTGTCCAAAAAGCCGCTCGTGAGCTCCAGCTGGAAGTGTAAAAAGAACCGGGCTGGTTCAAAAAAAGAACCGGGCGGCCCGGTAGAATTGCTTAGCCGAGGTCCTGGAAGCCTAACCCGGCGTGATCTTGCGCAAAAAGCCGCTGCTGAGCTCCAGCTGGAAGTGTAAAAAGAACCGGGCTGGTTCAAAAAAAGAACCGGGCGGCCCGGTAAAATTGCTTAGCCGGGGTCCTGGAAGCCTAACGCGGCGTGATCTTGCCCGAAAGTCGGCCTCTATACTTCCATATTAGGTACCAGGCGCTCAGAGCCAACTTGGCAAAAATTTTCTAAGTGCCCACGGCTCTGCGGGGATTGTGCGTCCGACCCGCGCCGGTTCTCCAGCCGGCCTAAAATAACGCAAAACCAGCCTCTCCCCCTGGAGCTCACAGCCAAAGGCGAAACTTTTCTAAGTGCCTACGGCTCTGCGGGCTTTTGAGTCCGCCCCGCGCCGGTTCGTCGGTCGGCCTCAAAAAGCGAAAAATCAGCCTCTCTCCCTGGAGCTCGACTCGAGTTGATCATTATACATGAAGAAATAACCAATTTCATCGTTTGGTTTATGTTTTACACGCGTTTTAAATTTTATTGCCGAAATCGCTTTTTCTCGCCGAGATAAGCACGTTTTCTGAAATGCCGCTCTCCCGTCACTCTGGTTAAAGTGTTATGAAAAAAAAGGCTGTTGGGGGCTAGGGAGTATCGAGTTGATCATTATACATGAAGAAATAACCAATTTCATCGTTTGGTTTATGTTTTACACGCGTTTTAAATTTTATTGCCGAAATCGCTTTTTCTCGCCGAGATAAGCACGTTTTCTGAAATGCCGCTCTCCCGTCACTCTGGTTAAAGTGTTATGAAAAAAAAGGCTGTTGGGGGCTAGGGAGTATCGAGTTGATCATTATACATGAAGAAATAACCAATTTCATCGTTTGGTTTATGTTTTACACGCGTTTTAAATTTTATTGCCGAAATCGCTTTTTCTCGCCGAGATAAGCACGTTTTCTGAAATGCCGCTCTCCCGTCACTCTGGTTAAAGTGTTATGAAAAAAAAGGCTGTTGGGGGCTAGGGAGTATCGAGTTGATCATTATACATGAAGAAATAACCAATTTCATCGTTTGGTTTATGTTTTACACGCGTTTTAAATTTTATTGCCGAAATCGCTTTTTCTCGCCGAGATAAGCACGTTTTCTGAAATGCCGCTCTCCCGTCACTCTGGTTAAAGTGTTATGAAAAAAAAGGCTGTTGGGGGCTAGGGAGTATCGAGTTGATCATTATACATGAAGAAATAACCAATTTCATCGTTTGGTTTATGTTTTACACGCGTTTTAAATATTATTGCCGAAATCGCTTTTTCTCGCCGAGATAAGCACGTTTTCTGAAATGCCGCTCTCCCGTCACTCTGGTTAAAGTGTTATGAAAAAAAAGGCTGTTGGGGGCTAGGGAGTATCGAGTTGATCATTATACATGAAGAAATAACCAATTTCATCGTTTGGTTTATGTTTTACACGCGTTTTAAATTTTATTGCCGAAATCGCTTTTTCTCGCCGAGATAAGCACGTTTTCTGAAATGCCGCTCTCCCGTCACTCTGGTTAAAGTGTTATGAAAAAAAAGGCTGTTGGGGGCTAGGGAGTATCGAGTTGATCATTATACATGAAGAAATAACCAATTTCATCGTTTGGTTTATGTTTTACACGCGTTTTAAATTTTATTGCCGAAATCGCTTTTTCTCGCCGAGATAAGCACGTTTTCTGAAATGCCGCTCTCCCGTCACTCTGGTTAAAGTGTTATGAAAAAAAAGGCTGTTGGGGGCTAGGGAGTTTCGAGTTGATCATTATACATGAAGAAATAACCAATTTCATCGTTTGGTTTATGTTTTACACGCGTTTTAATTTTTATTGCCGAAATCGCTTTTTCTCGCCGAGATAAGCACGTTTTCTGAAATGCCGCTCTCCCGTCACTCTGGTTAAAGTGTTATGAAAAAAAAGGCTGTTGGGGGCTAGGGAGTATCGAGTTGATCATTATACATGAAGAAATAACCAATTTCATCGTTTGGTTTATGTTTTACACGCGTTTTAAAATTTATTGCCGAAATCGCTTTTTCTCGCCGAGATAAGCACGTTTTCTGAAATGCCGCTCTCCCGTCACTCTGGTTAAAGTGTTATGAAAAAAAAGGCTGTTGGGGGCTAGGGAGTATCGAGTTGATCATTATACATGAAGAAATAACCAATTTCATCGTTTGGTTTATGTTTTACACGCGTTTTAAATTTTATTGCCGAAATCGCTTTTTCTCGCCGAGATAAGCACGTTTTCTGAAATGCCACTCTCCCGTCACTCTGGTTAAAGTGTTATGAAAAAAAAGGCTGTTGGGGGCTAGGGAGTATCGAGTTGATCATTATACATGAAGAAATAACCAATTTCATCGTTTGGTTTATGTTTTACACGCGTTTTAAATTTTATTGCCGAAATCGCTTTTTCTCGCCGAGATAAGCACGTTTTCTGAAATGCCGCTCTCCCGTCACTCTGGTTAAAGTGTTATGAAAAAAAAGGCTGTTGGGGGCTAGGGAGTATCGAGTTGATCATTATACATGAAGAAATAACCAATTTCATCGTTTGGTTTATGTTTTACACGCGTTTTAAATTTTATTGCCGAAATCGCTTTTTCTCGCCGAGATAAGCACGTTTTCTGAAATGCCGCTCTCCCGTCACTCTGGTTAAAGTGTTATGAAAAAAAAGGCTGTTGGGGGCTAGGGAGTATCGAGTTGATCATTATACATGAAGAAATAACCAATTTCATCGTTTGGTTTATGTTTTACACGCGTTTTAAATTTTATTGCCGAAATCGCTTTTTCTCGCCGAGATAAGCACGTTTTCTGAAATGCCGCTCTCCCGTCACTCTGGTTAAAGTGTTATGAAAAAAAAGGCTGTTGGGGGCTAGGGAGTATCGAGTTGATCATTATACATGAAGAAATAACCAATTTCATCGTTTGGTTTATGTTTTACACGCGTTTTAAATTTTATTGCCGAAATCGCTTTTTCTCGCCGAGATAAGCACGTTTTCTGAAATGCCGCTCTCCCGTCACTCTGGTTAAAGTGTTATGAAAAAAAGGCTGTTGGGGGCTAGGGAGTATCGAGTTGATCATTATACATGAAGAAATAACCAATTTCATCGTTTGGTTTATGTTTTACACGCGTTTTAAATTTTATTGCCGAAATCGCTTTTTCTCGCCGAGATAAGCACGTTTTCTGAAATGCCGCTCTCCCGTCACTCTGGTTAAAGTGTTATGAAAAAAAAGGCTGTTGGGGGCTAGGGAGTATCGAGTTGATCATTATACATGAAGAAATAACCAATTTCATCGTTTGGTTTATGTTTTACACGCGTTTTAAATTTTATTGCCGAAATCGCTTTTTCTCGCCGAGATAAGCACGTTTTCTGAAATGCCGCTCTCCCGTCACTCTGGTTAAAGTGTTATGAAAAAAAAGGCTGTTGGGGGCTAGGGAGTATCGAGTTGATCATTATACATGAAGAAATAACCAATTTCATCGTTTGGTTTATGTTTTACACGCGTTTTAAATTTTATTGCCGAAATCGCTTTTTCTCGCCGAGATAAGCACGTTTTCTGAAATGCCGCTCTCCCGTCACTCTGGTTAAAGTGTTATGAAAAAAAAGGCTGTTGGGGGCTAGGGAGTATCGAGTTGATCATTATACATGAAGAAATAACCAATTTCATCGTTTGGTTTATGTTTTACACGCGTTTTAAATTTTATTGCCGAAATCGCTTTTTCTCGCCGAGATAAGCACGTTTTCTGAAATGCCGCTCTCCCGTCACTCTGGTTAAAGTGTTATGAAAAAAAAGGCTGTTGGGGGCTAGGGAGTATCGAGTTGATCATTATACATGAAGAAATAACCAATTTCATCGTTTGGTTTATGTTTTACACGCGTTTTAAATTTTATTGCCGAAATCGCTTTTTCTCGCCGAGATAAGCACGTTTTCTGAAATGCCGCTCTCCCGTCACTCTGGTTAAAGTGTTATGAAAAAAAAGGCTGTTGGGGGCTAGGGAGTATCGAGTTGATCATTATACATGAAGAAATAACCAATTTCATCGTTTGGTTTATGTTTTACACGCGTTTTAAATTTTATTGCCGAAATCGCTTTTTCTCGCCGAGATAAGCACGTTTTCTGAAATGCCGCTCTCCCGTCACTCTGGTTAAAGTGTTATGAAAAAAAAGGCTGTTGGGGGCTAGGGAGTATCGAGTTGATCATTATACATGAAGAAATAACCAATTTCATCGTTTGGTTTATGTTTTACACGCGTTTTAAATTTTATTGCCGAAATCGCTTTTTCTCGCCGAGATAAGCACGTTTTCTGAAATGCCGCTCTCCCGTCACTCTGGTTAAAGTGTTATGAAAAAAAAGGCTGTTGGGGGCTAGGGAGTATCGAGTTGATCATTATACATGAAGAAATAACCAATTTCATCGTTTGGTTTATGTTTTACACGCGTTTTAAATTTTATTGCCGAAATCGCTTTTTCTCGCCGAGATAAGCACGTTTTCTGAAATGCCGCTCTCCCGTCACTCTGGTTAAAGTGTTATGAAAAAAAAGGCTGTTGGGGGCTAGGGAGTATCGAGTTGATCATTATACATGAAGAAATAACCAATTTCATCGTTTGGTTTATGTTTTACACGCGTTTTAAATTTTATTGCCGAAATCGCTTTTTCTCGCCGAGATAAGCACGTTTTCTGAAATGCCGCTCTCCCGTCACTCTGGTTAAAGTGTTATGAAAAAAAAGGCTGTTGGGGGCTAGGGAGTATCGAGTTGATCATTATACATGAAGAAATAACCAATTTCATCGTTTGGTTTATGTTTTACACGCGTTTTAAATTTTATTGCCGAAATCGCTTTTTCTCGCCGAGATAAGCACGTTTTCTGAAATGCCGCTCTCCCGTCACTCTGGTTAAAGTGTTATGAAAAAAAAGGCTGTTGGGGGCTAGGGAGTATCGAGTTGATCATTATACATGAAGAAATAACCAATTTCATCGTTTGGTTTATGTTTTACACGCGTTTTAAATTTTATTGCCGAAATCGCTTTTTCTCGCCGAGATAAGCACGTTTTCTGAAATGCCGCTCTCCCGTCACTCTGGTTAAAGTGTTATGAAAAAAAAGGCTGTTGGGGGCTAGGGAGTATCGAGTTGATCATTATACATGAAGAAATAACCAATTTCATCGTTTGGTTTATGTTTTACACGCGTTTTAAATTTTATTGCCGAAATCGCTTTTTCTCGCCGAGATAAGCACGTTTTCTGAAATGCCGCTCTCCCGTCACTCTGGTTAAAGTGTTATGAAAAAAAAGGCTGTTGGGGGCTAGGGAGTATCGAGTTGATCATTATACATGAAGAAATAACCAATTTCATCGTTTGGTTTATGTTTTACACGCGTTTTAAATTTTATTGCCGAAATCGCTTTTTCTCGCCGAGATAAGCACGTTTTCTGAAATGCCGCTCTCCCGTCACTCTGGTTAAAGTGTTATGAAAAAAAAGGCTGTTGGGGGCTAGGGAGTATCGAGTTGATCATTATACATGAAGAAATAACCAATTTCATCGTTTGGTTTATGTTTTACACGCGTTTTAAATTTTATTGCCGAAATCGCTTTTTCTCGCCGAGATAAGCACGTTTTCTGAAATGCCGCTCTCCCGTCACTCTGGTTAAAGTGTTATGAAAAAAAAGGCTGTTGGGGGCTAGGGAGTATCGAGTTGATCATTATACATGAAGAAATAACCAATTTCATCGTTTGGTTTATGTTTTACACGCGTTTTAAATTTTATTGCCGAAATCGCTTTTTCTCGCCGAGATAAGCACGTTTTCTGAAATGCCGCTCTCCCGTCACTCTGGTTAAAGTGTTATGAAAAAAAAGGCTGTTGGGGGCTAGGGAGTATCGAGTTGATCATTATACATGAAGAAATAACCAATTTCATCGTTTGGTTTATGTTTTACACGCGTTTTAAATTTTATTGCCGAAATCGCTTTTTCTCGCCGAGATAAGCACGTTTTCTGAAATGCCGCTCTCCCGTCACTCTGGTTAAAGTGTTATGAAAGAAAAGGCTGTTGGGGGCTAGGGAGTATCGAGTTGATCATTATACATGAAGAAATAACCAATTTCATCGTTTGGTTTATGTTTTACACGCGTTTTAAATTTTATTGCCGAAATCGCTTTTTCTCGCCGAGATAAGCACGTTTTCTGAAATGCCGCTCTCCCGTCACTCTGGTTAAAGTGTTATGAAAAGAAAAGGCTGTTGGGGGCTAGGGAGTATCGAGTTGATCATTATACATGAAGAAATAACCAATTTCATCGTTTGGTTTATGTTTTACACGCGTTTTAAATTTTATTGCCGAAATCGCTTTTTCTCGCCGAGATAAGCACGTTTTCTGAAATGCCGCTCTCCCGTCACTCTGGTTAAAGTGTTATGAAAAAAAAGGCTGTTGGGGGCTAGGGAGTATCGAGTTGATCATTATACATGAAGAAATAACCAATTTCATCGTTTGGTTTATGTTTTACACGCGTTTTAAATTTTATTGCCGAAATCGCTTTTTCTCGCCGAGATAAGCACGTTTTCTGAAATGCCGCTCTCCCGTCACTCTGGTTAAAGTGTTATGAAAAAAAAGGCTGTTGGGGGCTAGGGAGTATCGAGTTGATCATTATACATGAAGAAATAACCAATTTCATCGTTTGGTTTATGTTTTACACGCGTTTTAAATTTTATTGCCGAAATCGCTTTTTCTCGTCGAGATAAGCACGTTTTCTGAAATGCCGCTCTCCCGTCACTCTGGTTAAAGTGTTATGAAAAAAAAGGCTGTTGGGGGCTAGGGAGTATCGAGTTGATCATTATACATGAAGAAATAACCAATTTCATCGTTTGGTTTATGTTTTACACGCGTTTTAAATTTTATTGCCGAAATCGCTTTTTCTCGCCGAGATAAGCACGTTTTCTGAAATGCCGCTCTCCCGTCACTCTGGTTAAAGTGTTATGAAAAAAAAGGCTGTTGGGGGCTAGGGAGTATCGAGTTGATCATTATACATGAAGAAATAACCAATTTCATCGTTTGGTTTATGTTTTACACGCGTTTTAAATTTTATTGCCGAAATCGCTTTTTCTCGCCGAGATAAGCACGTTTTCTGAAATGCCGCTCTCCCGTCACTCTGGTTAAAGTGTTATGAAAAAAAAGGCTGTTGGGGGCTAGGGAGTATCGAGTTGATCATTATACATGAAGAAATAACCAATTTCATCGTTTGGTTTATGTTTTACACGCGTTTTAAATTTTATTGCCGAAATCGCTTTTTCTCGTCGAGATAAGCACGTTTTCTGAAATGCCGCTCTCCCGTCACTCTGGTTAAAGTGTTATGAAAAAAAAGGCTGTTGGGGGCTAGGGAGTATCGAGTTGATCATTATACATGAAGAAATAACCAATTTCATCGTTTGGTTTATGTTTTACACGCGTTTTAAATTTTATTGCCGAAATCGCTTTTTCTCGCCGAGATAAGCACGTTTTCTGAAATGCCGCTCTCCCGTCACTCTGGTTAAAGTGTTATGAAAAAAAAGGCTGTTGGGGGCTAGGGAGTATCGAGTTGATCATTATACATGAAGAAATAACCAATTTCATCGTTTGGTTTATGTTTTACACGCGTTTTAAATTTTATTGCCGAAATCGCTTTTTCTCGCCGAGATAAGCACGTTTTCTGAAATGCCGCTCTCCCGTCACTCTGGTTAAAGTGTTATGAAAAAAAAGGCTGTTGGGGGCTAGGGAGTATCGAGTTGATCATTATACATGAAGAAATAACCAATTTCATCGTTTGGTTTATGTTTTACACGCGTTTTAAATTTTATTGCCGAAATCGCTTTTTCTCGCCGAGATAAGCACGTTTTCTGAAATGCCGCTCTCCCGTCACTCTGGTTAAAGTGTTATGAAAAAAAAGGCTGTTGGGGGCTAGGGAGTATCGAGTTGATCATTATACATGAAGAAATAACCAATTTCATCGTTTGGTTTATGTTTTACACGCGTTTTAAATTTTATTGCCGAAATCGCTTTTTCTCGCCGAGATAAGCACGTTTTCTGAAATGCCGCTCTCCCGTCACTCTGGTTAAAGTGTTATGAAAAAAAAGGCTGTTGGGGGCTAGGGAGTATCGAGTTGATCATTATACATGAAGAAATAACCAATTTCATCGTTTGGTTTATGTTTTACACGCGTTTTAAATTTTATTGCCGAAATCGCTTTTTCTCGCCGAGATAAGCACGTTTTCTGAAATGCCGCTCTCCCGTCACTCTGGTTAAAGTGTTATGAAAAAAAAGGCTGTTGGGGGCTAGGGAGTATCGAGTTGATCATTATACATGAAGAAATAACCAATTTCATCGTTTGGTTTATGTTTTACACGCGTTTTAAATTTTATTGCCGAAATCGCTTTTTCTCGCCGAGATAAGCACGTTTTCTGAAATGCCGCTCTCCCGTCACTCTGGTTAAAGCGTTATGAAAAAAAAGGCTGTTGGGGGCTAGGGAGTATCGAGTTGATCATTATACATGAAGAAATAACCAATTTCATCGTTTGGTTTATGTTTTACACGCGTTTTAAATTTTATTGCCGAAATCGCTTTTTCTCGCCGAGATAAGCACGTTTTCTGAAATGCCGCTCTCCCGTCACTCTGGTTAAAGTGTTATGAAAAAAAAGGCTGTTGGGGGCTAGGGAGTATCGAGTTGATCATTATACATGAAGAAATAACCAATTTCATCGTTTGGTTTATGTTTTACACGCGTTTTAAATTTTATTGCCGAAATCGCTTTTTCTCGCCGAGATAAGCACGTTTTCTGAAATGCCGCTCTCCCGTCACTCTGGTTAAAGTGTTATGAAAAAAAAGGCTGTTGGGGGCTAGGGAGTATCGAGTTGATCATTAT
The DNA here is from genome assembly GCF_054491065.1 of Syngnathus leptorhynchus. Classification (NCBI taxonomy): domain Eukaryota; kingdom Metazoa; phylum Chordata; class Actinopteri; order Syngnathiformes; family Syngnathidae; genus Syngnathus; species Syngnathus leptorhynchus. Next base: position 3,407 of record NW_028232098.1, on the reverse strand, counting down.
ACATGAAGAAATAACCAATTTCATCGTTTGGTTTATGTTTTACACGCGTTTTAAATTTTATTGCCGAAATCGCTTTTTCTCGCCGAGATAAGCACGTTTTCTGAAATGCCGCTCTCCCGTCACTCTGGTTAAAGTGTTATGAAAAAAAAGGCTGTTGGGGGCTAGGGAGTATCGAGTTGATCATTATACATGAAGAAATAACCAATTTCATCGTTTGGTTTATGTTTTACACGCGTTTTAAATTTTATTGCCGAAATCGCTTTTTCTCGCCGAGATAAGCACGTTTTCTGAAATGCCGCTCTCCCGTCACTCTGGTTAAAGTGTTATGAAAAAAAAAGGCTGTTGGGGGCTAGGGAGTATCGAGTTGATCATTATACATGAAGAAATAACCAATTTCATCGTTTGGTTTATGTTTTACACGCGTTTTAAATTTTATTGCCGAAATCGCTTTTTCTCGCCGAGATAAGCACGTTTTCTGAAATGCCGCTCTCCCGTCACTCTGGTTAAAGTGTTATGAAAAAAAAAGGCTGTTGGGGGCTAGGGAGTATCGAGTTGATCATTATACATGAAGAAATAACCAATTTCATCGTTTGGTTTATGTTTTACACGCGTTTTAAATTTTATTGCCGAAATCGCTTTTTCTCGCCGAGATAAGCACGTTTTCTGAAATGCCGCTCTCCCGTCACTCTGGTTAAAGTGTTATGAAAAAAAAGGCTGTTGGGGGCTAGGGAGTATCGAGTTGATCATTATACATGAAGAAATAACCAATTTCATCGTTTGGTTTATGTTTTACACGCGTTTTAAATTTTATTGCCGAAATCGCTTTTTCTCGCCGAGATAAGCACGTTTTCTGAAATGCCGCTCTCCCGTCACTCTGGTTAAAGTGTTATGAAAAAAAAGGCTGTTGGGGGGCTAGGGAGTATCGAGTTGATCATTATACATGAAGAAATAACCAATTTCATCGTTTTGGTTATGTTTTACACGCGTTTTAAATTTTATTGCCGAAATCGCTTTTTCTCGCCGAGATAAGCACGTTTTCTGAAATGCCGCTCTCCCGTCACTCTGGTTAAAGTGTTATGAAAAAAAAGGCTGTTGGGGGGCTAGGGAGTATCGAGTTGATCATTATACATGAAGAAATAACCAATTTCATCGTTTGGTTTATGTTTTACACGCGTTTTAAATTTATTGCCGAAATCGCTTTTTCTCGCCGAGATAAGCACGTTTTCTGAAATGCCGCTCTCCCGTCACTCTGGTTAAAGTGTTATGAAAAAAAACGGCTGTTGGGGGCTAGGGAGTATCGAGTTGATCATTATACATGAAGAAATAACCAATTTCATCGTTTGGTTTATGTTTTACACGCGTTTTAAATTTTATTGCCGAAATCGCTTTTTCTCGCCGAGATAAGCACGTTTTCTGAAATGCCGCTCTCCCGTCACTCTGGTTAAAGTGTTATGAAAAAAAAGGCTGTTGGGGGCTAGGGAGTATCGAGTTGATCATTATACATGAAGAAATAACCAATTTCATCGTTTTGGTTTATGTTTTACACGCGTTTTAAATTTTATTGCCGAAATCGCTTTTTCTCGCCGAGATAAGCACGTTTTCTGAAATGCCGCTCTCCCGTCACTCTGGTTAAAGTGTTATGAAAAAAAAGGCTGTTGGGGGCTAGGGAGTATCGAGTTGATCATTATACATGAAGAAATAACCAATTTCATCGTTTGGTTTATGTTTTACACGCGTTTTAAATTTTATTGCCGAAATCGCTTTTTCTCGCCGAGATAAGCACGTTTTCTGAAATGCCGCTCTCCCGTCACTCTGGTTAAAGTGTTATGAAAAAAAAGGCTGTTGGGGGCTAGGGAGTATCGAGTTGATCATTATACATGAAGAAATAACCAATTTCATCGTTTGGTTTATGTTTTACACGCGTTTTAAATTTTATTGCCGAAATCGCTTTTTCTCGCCGAGATAAGCACGTTTTCTGAAATGCCGCTCTCCCGTCACTCTGGTTAAAGTGTTATGAAAAAAAAGGCTGTTGGGGGCTAGGGAGTATCGAGTTGATCATTATACATGAAGAAATAACCAATTTCATCGTTTGGTTTATGTTTTACACGCGTTTTAAATTTTATTGCCGAAATCGCTTTTTCTCGCCGAGATAAGCACGTTTTCTGAAATGCCGCTCTCCCGTCACTCTGGTTAAAGTGTTATGAAAAAAAAGGCTGTTGGGGGCTAGGGAGTATCGAGTTGATCATTATACATGAAGAAATAACCAATTTCATCGTTTGGTTTATGTTTTACACGCGTTTTAAATTTTATTGCCGAAATCGCTTTTTCTCGCCGAGATAAGCACGTTTTCTGAAATGCCGCTCTCCCGTCACTCTGGTTAAAGTGTTATGAAAAAAAAGGCTGTTGGGGGCTAGGGAGTATCGAGTTGATCATTATACATGAAGAAATAACCAATTTCATCGTTTGGTTTATGTTTTACACGCGTTTTAAATTTTATTGCCGAAATCGCTTTTTCTCGCCGAGATAAGCACGTTTTCTGAAATGCCGCTCTCCCGTCACTCTGGTTAAAGTGTTTATGAAAAAAAAGGCTGTTGGGGGCTAGGGAGTATCGAGTTGATCATTATACATGAAGAAATAACCAATTTCATCGTTTGGTTTATGTTTTACACGCGTTTTAAATTTTATTGCCGGAAATCGCTTTTTCTCGCCGAGATAAGCACGTTTTCTGAAATGCCGCTCTCCCGTCACTCTGGTTAAAGTGTTATGAAAAGAAAAGGCTGTTGGGGGCTAGGGAGTATCGAGTTGATCATTATACATGAAGAAATAACCAATTTCATCGTTTGGTTTATGTTTTACACGCGTTTTAAATTTTATTGCCGAAATCGCTTTTTCTCGCCGAGATAAGCACGTTTTCTGAAATGCCGCTCTCCCGTCACTCTGGTTAAAGTGTTATGAAAGAAAAGGCTGTTGGGGGCTAGGGAGTATCGAGTTGATCATTATACATGAAGAAATAACCAATTTCATCGTTTGGTTTATGTTTTACACGCGTTTTAAATTTTATTGCCGAAATCGCTTTTTCTCGCCGAGATAAGCAACGTTTTCTGAAATGCCGCTCTCCCGTCACTCTGGTTAAAAGTGTTATGAAAAAAAAGGCTGTTGGGGGCTAGGGAGTATCGAGTTGATCATTATACATGAAGAAATAACCAATTTCACTCGTTTGGTTTATGTTTTTACACGCGTTTTAAATTTTAATGCGAAATCGCTTTTCTCGCCGAGATCAAGCACGTCTTTCTGAAATGCCGCTCTCCCGTCACTCTGGTTAAAAGTGTTTATGAAAAAAAAGGTCTAGTTGGGGGGCTAGGGAGTATCGAGTTGATCATTTATACATGAAGAAATAACCAATTCTC